>NW_007578594.1:21415-38911 GCF_000690725.1 Stegastes partitus
GTCACAATATTTTTGCTCCAATGTGCTGTCCAGCGATTTTTAACCTGGACAGGCCATTTTGAAGGGTCAAAAGTTCACATAAATACTTTGCAGTATCTAGTAGATCTCTACTATAGCACAGGTAGTAAAGAAGAGACCGTCAAAGGTTTTCTGTGATGCATTTCTGCAAAGATGATGAATCTTTAGCACAACAGCTCCGGTGCGTCTTCCTATTTGTCACGTTTGGGGTCTTTCCAGGTTAAAAGTCATGTGCGGTACTGAGAAACTCCAGACTGCGGCGGATTAATTTTATCCAGGACACTACTGGAACCTCTGTATGTGATCCAGGTCATCGGCTGACTGAGCAGCTGTCACTTCTGTCTGACTGAAGAGAATGAAACAGCGGAGTATTAAGGATTGATGAAGTGTCGAGACGTTGCCAGGATGATGACACAGCAGCACCTGCTTGCACTTTGCTCCGTTTTTGTAAATGTGTGTGTGTGCGCGCTGAAAGGCACCTCGCAACTTGAGCGAGACAGCCGCTTCCCGGTTTCCATGCCAACCTGCGACGGGCTGTTCATGTTGGAGCATGCTCAGTGTGGCCCCCCCCCCTTCCCTGTAACAATAGCCAGTGAGAGGGTTCACACTCGCACACACTCGTACGTACACTCTACTCCAGCTCGCAGTGGGAGCGAGACGGAGAGGAGAGGCTGCCTGCTGCGCTGCCGAGCTCACGGCACACACAGCGACCGACAAAACACACACAAAAGGTGAGTAACCTGCAAATAGCCTTCTGCATTTTTCTAGCTTTCATATTAATGTGGTGAAGAGTTTGTAGCATCTGTAGCTGGAGACAAGAGAGTGGACACAGTTGTTGCTGTCGGAAAAACTAGAGATAAAGAGGGAAGCATGTGCTCTGCTTTGTAAGTGACAGGACTGTATGTGGCGTTTTATTTTTAGTATAATGTCATATTTCTACTCACCCGTTTGAGCTTACTAAGAATCTTCTGCATGCAGGTTTTCTTGTCATTTTATGAATGGTGAAAGCAGGTTGTGTGTTTATTCCGCTGAATCGGAGGTGTAGTAGTTGACAAAGCAGGGATCGCTCAATAATTCATGCAGCCTTGTATGGAGGGAAGTCAGGGGATGACAGCAGGTGTAATGTGATGCTTTGCATAGACACAGATAGCTCTTTTAGGCTCTTTTGACAGTGCAGCGCAATTTTACAACCATTTATCTCCTTCATGCTGCATATCAGACATTTTAACGCCTGCTCTTTGAACGCTCGCTTCACCTGGAGATATGCCTCAAAAGGGGAAAGTCTTTTCTTCAGGGTGCACACATGGAGTACGGTGTAGATGCTCAGGCATCTCTGTAAATGTTATATGATCTGCTCGAAGAGGGAATGCGAGGAGCTTCTCCTCATGCCTGGCTGACCCTATAAAATCTAGTGTGTCTGCATGTGTGTGTGTGTGTGTGTGTGTGTGGTCCGTCTGCCTACCAGCAGGAGAGATATCCTCGATATCATCCTGTAGTCTTTTTTTTCCTCTCTGAGGCGCACTTACGGATTCACTACCCGCCTCCCACAAGATTAATTATTGTGTCTGATAAATTCCTGGTTGGTCGATAGTGTATTCCTGTGCAGCCGGCCAGCCCCTTGTGTTTGTGCTTGTCTGTGTTGTCGGCTGTGTACAGAGCAGCATGAATATCAACTGGCCTTGTTTGTGGTTTCATATGGTAACTAGAAGAGCAGGGATGAGCTGGAATAGATGTGATTATATTAATGATCATGTTTATTATTATAGAACAAATGTATGACAAAAAAAAAAAATGTAATGAGTGTTCCTTATATAGAGGTACGTTTTATATTGTGGTTATTCTTGACATCATAGTATTAAAAATCATCTTCTTACTAACTTGTTTCTGAGTGCCTCAAACGCTGTGTGGTGTGGGCACAAATTAGAGATGCAACTGTTGCTATTTTGGTAAATGAATAACCAGTTTAAGTAGATTTTTTAAAAGAAAAAAGTCTAAATTCTGTGATTCCAGCTTCCTAAATGTGAACATCTGGATTCTTTCCTACATTTGACTGAATATTTTTGAATTGTGGACAAAATAACACATTTCTGGGCATCATCTCGGACTTTGGGAAACACCAATCAACATTTTCGGACATTTTATAGACCAAACAACAACTTTCCTCACATTTCTCATCTATCTTCACTATAACTATATATCCAATAAAGGTGAAAATCCTACACAATTTGCTTTTCAAGTTTGTTATAAAACAAGAACACCTAGTTTTTTTTCAGCCACTTGCCATGCAGTAGACGCTATTTAAATTCCATAATAATGTCCTGAAACGTACTCTTTTGTCCAACCACGAGTCCAGAAATCTAAAAAAAATTACATTTGTATTCATATTAATATGCAGAGAAGTATGTATTTGACATTTTGTGTAACTCAAAGGCTTATTGATGGATTTTTGGCTACTAATGCTGCTTTTAAAAGTTTATGTTGGCAAACAGTTGTGTATTTTTTACATGTAGTGCACATGGAGCACATGTGTTACACTGAATGCAAGTCCTGTTTCTTTAGATCCTAGATGTTTCACTTTCTTCTCCAGCAGGTAGTGTAGACTGACTTTATCAGGTATCTGCTGCTGCTGCTGCTGCTGAAACTGAGGCTGATGAGAGCTGACACTAAGCCAAGCAGTAAATCTGCTATAAAAGCAAATCTAAGAGCTGAAAGAGGCTAAAAATGCTCTTAGAGATGGTTAGGACTCTCTGTGGATTCATCACTGAGATGGATCCTTTTTTCATTAGTCGGATGCTAAATTATTGCCTGTTTAATTTCAGTCAATCCCCTGTTCAGTTAATTGATTCACCACTATGGTTTTACTCCTGTTGCGCTGCCTGTCTGGAACATGGGAGGACAAACAGGCTACATGCACCACTCCTGAAATTTCAACCGAGGTGACGAGTAAAAGACAAGAGGAGGGGACGGGTGGAAGGACGCAGAGAAAAGGGAGGAGGAGCAGAAAATAGAGAGTTGTAGAGTGATGGTTCACCGACAGAGAGAGAGAGAGAGGGAGAAAGCACTGTTTCACCCTGCGGGAAATTGGAAAATAAATTGAGTTGACATAGGCAGGTTTGCATAGAGGTATTGATGCTGGGGAGTGGGAGAGGAGAGAGGTTTGGACTCGGGGCTTACGAGGTTCACGCGAGGCTAATCATCTGTGTATCCAGCAGTTAGGATGACCAAAAGGCTTCCCGGGGTTAGCAATTAGCAATTTCCATCTGCCATTGATAAAAAGATACAGTCCAGTGTGGTTTCGCTGCTCAGCCTTTGTGCTAATTAAACGTCACTTCAGTTTGTCCTTTGGATTATTTTAGTCAAAATGAGAAACCTAATTTATTTAGCGACCGTTGTTTTGAGCGCGTCGGAATAAAAAAAAAACGCAGCTGTTATTGAAGCTTTTTGCAGAAGTGCCTTCTGTTAATTTGGTGCTGGTAAAGTGGCACTCAGTGTGGGATGTCAGGTTTGATTTTCAGAGCTGTGAGTGTTTTGATGGACTCAGAGCAGATGTGACACTTCTCTGATAGGGGGAAAGTCATTTCTTCCTAATCTCTTTCTTCTATGTTTGTCATTTCTTTCTTTGGCTCCTTTCTCTTCAGTGGTAGCCAGATTTTGGAGAGTTACATGCTTCTATTTCTAGCTTTGTATTATATAGTGATATATTTTAGATGGATTTGACCAAGTATCAAAAACTCTCCTGTAACTTGAGTGCATAGTTGTGGTCATGTTATATGTGTTTAGACATTTCACACTGGCTTCTATTATTGACACCAACAAGAATGTCTCCTGGATATCGCAGTGTTTTTTTTTATTTTTATTTTCTAGTGTCAAAAACGAGCGAGCTGTAGGTGAAACCAACCAGCTCAATACATAGCTACGAAAGATTTAATATCATTAGTGATCATTAATCGCAGTTCTGTAACAGCAACCACCGGTATTTTGTGCAGCACCTGTAGTTTGTAAGGTGCAGAAAAGAAGGAGTCCTTCATGGTTTTTCCAGGCCTGATACCGATTATTGTTAATGAAGGAGAATTAAAAACTGATTTTTGGAACCAATATACATTTGCAGTAAAAATTAAGATCCTGTTGTTTATTTATATTTTACATGTTTTTAACTAAAAGAGAACTTTTTGCTGCATCAGAACCATCCATCCGTCCATCCATCATCTATACACCGCTTAATCCTCACTAGGGTCACGGGGGGCTGGAGTCTATCCCAGCTGACTCAGGGTGAAGGCAGGGGACACCCTGGACAGGTCACCAGTCTATCACAGGGCTACACTTAGAGACAGACAACCAAGCACACTCACATTCACACCTACAGACAATTTAGAATCACCAATTAAATGTGGGAGGACGCCGGAGAACCCGGAGAGAACCCACGCTGTACAGAAAGAACATGCAAACTCCACGCAGAAAGATCCCAGAAAGATCGCTGGTTCACGTCCCTGTGAGGAAACCCCTCACTGGGATGCGAACCAGCGATCTTCTTACTGCGAGACAGTGCTAACCACTGATCCACCTTGCAGTTTGCATCAGAACCAAAGTAGTTAGTTTAGTTAATTAGTATTTATTTTATCTGAAATTGTCTAAAACAATCCTGATGCTGATAGTATTACAGTATTAAACAGTAATAACTATAAACTAGTAATAATGTATAATACCTGATCACAGTGAAAGAGTTACATGTTAATGCTAAAAAATGCCCAAAACTGTAAATATGCACATCAACAATCTAAATTTTTGTACATGGTAATGTATTCTTTTACAACATTTGACTGAAAAATTACTCTATTCTATTTTATTTTAATCAGATATTTATCAGATATTTGCCTTTTTCTTTTTTTCTTTTTGTAAAGACATATAATGTATATGAAGCATTACTCATGATTGTTTTATAAATGGTATTTTACAGGTTTTCCCAGTTTTGTTAAATCACAGGTAATCCCAGGAACAGAGAAACGTATTAATTTACATGTTAACTATAAAAAAACAGGCCAAAACTATAAATAATATCTTCATCAAATGTCTGTATTTTTTTCACAAATAGTAATGTGTGACCACATTGTTGTACTGCATTTGCATCCATTGTAATCATTATCTTACAGATATGTCACAGAATCTCTTTTTACAGTGAAATATTAATAAACTTTATTTATGCAGCACTTTTCCAAAAAAAAAAACCCAAAAAACTTACAAGGTGCTTAACAGAAACAAAACAAAGATCATAAAAGCAGCCAGAGAACATAAAAAACAGAGAACATAAAACAAAGATCATGAAAACAATTAGGTCATAAAACAGAAGGGTCACAAAACCTGATCTCGTAACACATCCTCGTACCACACATTCATAAGAGCCTTTCAGTAAATTAATATTTAAGAGAAGGCACTGAAGGTGTTTCCTGTCTGGTCTCAGGAAGCAACAGTTAAGATGCAGCAACACTGAGGTCCTTCCGTGCATGTAAACACACCAACATACGTACAGAGTTCATGCAGCGCTGCACTGTTGATGCTTGTTAGTCAGGTCTCTGTAAACCGAGGTGACAGATGATCAATGGCTCTCCATCCCTTTTCATTTCCAATCCCAACACTCACCCTCCCCCACATCCTCCCCCCTTGCTGCTAATCATCGCATCCCTCCAGCTCTCCCTTTTCATCACTTGTATCCCTTCTTCTTAACCTTCCTCCTGAAAGCCTCCTCTCCTCTCCTCTCCTCTCCTCTCTAGTTTAAGCCAATTACCACCATGTCCTTGGCTCTGCAGGAGAAAGAAGAGGGGCTTTTCCTGCTTTCCTCTTTCATTTCACCACTCCCACTCTCCCTCTCTTTAAAGGAGGTGTGAGTCATGCGACGACATCCAGAAGGGCTTCGGCAGATACTCGTCCTCGTAGGCGCCTGTATAGAATTCGGCCGGTCGATAATCAGGCCTTGATGTTTCTCTGATGGGTTCTTGTTAAAGCCGACAATCAGATGACAAGAAAAGGCTTCTGGAAATCGTTGACACCCCTTCAGCAAGGTCAAGGTTCAGCATTGATCCGGAGAAAAAAAGGAGGTGTCATTATTTTTTGAAAAGATGCGCTTTTAATTACAAGGCATAGGTGCAGATCAAATGAATAAGACAACCAGTAGTTTCATTCATTTATTTATTGTTTTGGCTTGACTTTCAGCTACGGAGTGGCTTTTATTTTGTAATTTTCTTTCATTCAGACACTTGAGAGTGCTAAAAATGTGACGTTATCCAGCATGTCACACAACAAGGGCAAAAAATGTATTGAAGTCAGAAAAATCTAGATTTTGGAAGGTTTTTTTTTAGGTGTGGGTCTGAAGATATTTGCTCCATCTTTAAACATAAATTGAATCCCATCCAACAGATTCATGCGTTTACTTGGTGTGATCTTTTGCCACCACAAGTGCATTGTCCTGAATAACCACAATGAGTTTTTACAGAATCACTCAGGATTCATGTGGCTTTCGTTTCTATTTCTAGGTTCAACTAAGCTGAGACTCAAATCAGTGGTAGAAAATGAGTGCAACATGGCCTCCTCTGTCTCAGTGTCACTCCACCTCAATCTCCTCCCTAAATTGGCTACAAAAATGTCACATCGCTTCAGAGACACAAAAGCTGTAATTTGCACTGCAATTATGGTCATCCATCCATCCATCCATCCATCCATCCATCCACCCATCATCTACACACCGCTTAATCCTCACTAGGGTCGCGGGGGGGCTGGAGTCTATCCCAGCTGACTGAGGGTGAAGGCAGGTTCACCTGGACAGGTCACCAGTCTATCACAGGGCTACACTTAGAGACAGACAACCAAGCGCAATTATGGTCAGGTCATTGTAAATGTATGGTGGGGATTTGAACAAATGACCAATCCTGATACCTTGCTTCAAAGCTTTCACATCACGCTGGTGCAAGTTGCTTATTCGACCAACACCAGCTCCTAAACTAGTTGTGATATAACCAAACCTTGCTCGCTGATACAGGCTTAAACTCACATTTCCACTTGTAGCAGATCCAGCTTGAGAAAACAGCGTTATAATTCCAGGCTGTGCACATGTATGATTAGAGCGCAGTAGTACACATGTGTCACCGTGCATGCTGCATGTTGCAGCCTTTTTCCTACTTTTAGCTTCTTATTTAATATTTTGTTTCACTATTTATTTCAGCAATAAAGTGTTTCTGATTCTGATTCATTATATACTGTGGAGCTCAAATATCCAAGAGACAAAATATTTACTTAAACACATTTTTGAGAAGAAGTCGACATCAATTCGCAAATTTACTTAATCAGCCAGTACAAACATGGATGCACTGTTTTTGGAAATAGAGAAATCCCGGTTCTCCAGACTACCAACTATTTATTTACATCTTCTTCTTTGTTGGGAATTAGAAGGCTTATGCGTCTTTACATTTCTTTCTTTATTAGCCAAACACTGTAATCTCTCTTGTGTCTGTGCTCATTTAGTCATCTCATCCACAAAACCTTCTTTTTCTTCCTTTTTTAATTCAATCATTTTCTTCTTGACTGCTCGGAAAAGTCGAATTATTGAAGAATAGGCTGTTCGCTTTCCAGAACCAGCAAGGCATCAATGAAACACTTTCCTCTTTTATTCACTTTTTATTCACCACAGGGAGTTTTTTTTTTTACAAGAGCAAGCAGCTGCCTGTGACCCATCGGGTAAATAAAGCACAGCGCAATCTGTTTACCTCTTCTTTAGCGACATGCTAGTTAAGGAGAGACAAAAGCTCGTCGATGGGGATGCATTAATTGACTTTTTCTTTTTTCTCTCTCTGTCCCGTCTTCATCACCGATCTCCCATTTCTCTTTTCTCCGTCCACCTTCACCCGTCTCTTATCCCTCCGTCTCCCTTTATTCCCCGCGATGGGTGACTCATGCGGCCATCTGCTGCCAGGCAAATCCTCTTCTGACTTATTACCCTCGTTTTGTTTATTAACGCCGCTCCTGGGACGGCAGTGATACCTCTATCTGCTCTATCTATCTCTGCTTATCTAAAACTCCCGTCTTCTTCCTCCTCTGTGGGCTTTTATCAGGTGTTCCTCCAACACGTCCTCCTCAGCTGAATTCATCTCCGAGTGTTGCTTCCCTTCATTTCACCTGATATCATTTTTTTTCCCTCTCCTCATCTACCTACACCTTTTTTTTTTTTTTTTTCCTTCCCAGGAGACAGATTGTAGGAATGAGGTCAGACGCTGTGTGTGTGTGTCAGCATATGGATATGAATGTGCGCACACTGTTGATGTTTTGTTTATGTAGGTGTTGCTGCTGCTGATGTCATTATGATCCCCTGCAGAAATGACACACACACACACACACACACACACACACACACACAGGAAAACACCCCGGGGGCAGGTGTGCGTGTGCATGTGTTTGTGTTTGTGTAGACCTCACGTTGAACCAGACTACTGTCATATTGCATCTCTGTGGAGACCGTGTCTGCCCGCGAATAGTTGTTGTTTTTTGTGTTTGTATTTTTCCACTTTTTACTCTGCTTTTAGCACAATTACTGGCTTCGGGAAGTCATTAGAGGGAAGGTTTACACAACGCAGTTTTATCGGTTTGATCTGTTTGGGTTTTCAAGAAGCCCTAATATTTCATTGTTCAGAGTTCTATTCGTTGCAGGAGGAGGATATGAATCTCGGCACAACCTCACACTAATGAGAGGGATGAAGTGTGAGAGTTAGGCTTTATTTATACTCGTGGGTTGAATCTACACATCGCCTATGCTGTTGTGAGAATGTATACTTTGGGCTTCTGTGCCACTTTCTTGACTTTTTCATGCATTTCACACAACGGCGACTGCAAATGAGCAGATTCTGTTGGAGTTGGAGCTAATAAATTTTGAACAACAGTCGCTTTTACAAAAAAACAGAGTCTATACACAGCTTGGAACACGTATGAAAGCTTCATGAGCAAGCCAGATGCAATCGCAGCTTATTATATGTTACATTTTGTTTTGCAGATGCATCACGTCTGTGCAAATCAACACGCCGTGTCTGTCTCTGAGCAAAACAAGGGGACCAATCACAGTTGTTGCACGTCAAGATGCAATGTATCAATGAGGTTTTCATCCTTCTTTCTAGGCAAACAAAACATTTCTAAACCAGATTTTTCTTTTTTATTTGCATCATCATGTCGGAATACAAAACACTGCTGTTTGGGGACCATCAAAAATGCTAAAAGACATCCTCAAGTAACATGCACAAAGCCAGTCCTAACATTTACTACTGTATGCAGCTACATAATTTACAAGTAATGGGAGTATTTATTCTACATAAAAGGTCAGTCAGGTTCCAACTTTAAATGTGTGATATACTTCAATATAGAAGCACTGACAAGGCACCAGAATACAGTTAAATGTATGTAGAAGGAGTTATTTCTCTCAATGAAAAGTAAAGAGTTCGATGACTGACATTTAAAGCTCTTCTATGACTTACATGGACACAGACCTCTCTTTGGCTGAGTCATCAGTACAAAAGATGTCAAAGAGGGAAGTCAAGCACGTCTCTCCATCCAGTTCCAGTTGAGTGTAATATTCTGTGAGGTGCAAGTTGAAGCGTAAAGACTGCACTTTGTAGAAAGCTGATAAAAGATTCATCAGATTAAACCAGTCCAGCTTCAGATATTTTCACTTTTGGATGAATTTTGGTGCTACCGTGCCATGTTTTGTTCCAAATTGAATGACTATGTATTTTAAATTTGCTACAGCTCTGACATGAGTTCTGACTCCTTACAGTTTGTTCCATTCAACGCCCAGTCAGAAATTTCAACTGGAATGCCACGTGTCGTTGGATTTCTGACATGAGCATAGTCATAAAAGTCTTAGGAACTCAACCTCCAAATCCAAGATGGCTACTCTGCACCAACAGTAGTGATAATATACCGCTGATTGGCACTTCTGCACTTACACAGTGTCCAACCTCTGTCTGCATGACGTTTGTTCTGTTGTGCACAATATAACAATGTGTCCTCAACAACTGGTGCTTCTAACTTGAACATAAGAGGTTTTCCTGGGTGTGTCTGTCTTGGTTTTCCAACTTGTCCGAGGTAAATGGAACACAGCTTTAACAATAGGCGTCTTTCCGCAGCAGGAACTCGGGACTCGTGCCAGGTGGTGCGAATGTTTACAGGAAGGAGCTCCTTATCGGCTCTTTCAGTATTTCTGTTTTAATGGCGACGTTGGATCCAACAGTTTCGACAGTGACATTCCCTCCGAGTGCGTCAAAACAATGACAGTTAGTAGCTACTGAATGCAACTCCAGTTTTAAGAGCATATTGGGAATAGAACAATGGATTATACGTAGCTGATGACGATGTTTGAGAGGTAAAGAACGTTACTCAACGAGGACATCGAGAAGGCAGAAAAATGGTGGTTGTTTAGAGTAGAGAAGGTACTTTTTTTCTCACTGAAAACAACTGAAATAGGTTCTACAGGGGCGGTTTTTGTGATGCGAACATGTACAAAAGTTGGGGCTACCCGAACGATTCTGCACTGGCCTAAGAATCGCCGAGGCTCATGGATATTGTAGTCTTTTAGCATGCAAAACATGTCGATAAACAAACATAAATCTATTGTACTGAGACTTTATATATTGCATTGAATCTTTATTTGAAAAGACTTTATTAGATTTCATGTTTCCATATGCTGGTTGTTGACTGGAGATCACAGTTTATCCACAATTTTGAGGTGCTATGTACCCACATGGTGCTATACAGTGTATCCTTGGCTTCCACCCAGTGCATGCTGGGATAGTATCTAGCTCTCTGCTGGTGCCTCTGCAAATGAAAGGGTAGCCAAAGAAGACGATGATTGAATAATGAATGTAAGAAGTGTGGAAGGATAAACACTGGCAGTTGGAAGGGTATCTCGGCTTGAATGCTCTGTTTGTGGATCTGAGGGTATTTTGAAAAGCTTTAAGAAACAAAGAATATGGAGGATGTTCTTTTGATTTGAAACCACGCATCAGAGCACTGAGCCTCAGGCGAGTGGTCTCGTCCCGAAAAACACTTGCTCATTATTTCTGTGTGTCACTTAAATGCCAGCAGTGTGCTTTAGCTGTCCTCCCAGCGTTACACTCAGCTAAATGTAGAGATTAGTCATTGCATCACATTCTGTCTCCGTTTGTTAGCCTCCTCTCTGGATTCTCTTTCTTCTGGGACGAGACTCTCACTCGTTCATCAGGCATCAGCGGATGAGCGGTGGTGATGGGAGCGCTTCATTTCTCCTCCTCAGAGGGAAAGATACATCACACAGCTTCATAAACATGTTCATCCAACACACTGTTTGAAGATCAGAACTGTAAACTGTCACATGGGATTTTAATCGCCGCAGTGCAGCGCGGATGTTGCCGGTTTAAAAAAGATGTACTGTGGTTTGATGTGATATCTGTAGGGTGTGTGTGTGTGTGTGTGTTTGTGTGTGTGGAGCCTGCAGCTACCTGTCGCTGTAAAGGTTAGTTCGGTGCAGCCTTTGTTATGGATGCAGTCACCAAGCTGAGTGAGATCTATAACCCTCAATCAGTCGATGGAAGAGGCTGGCTGTGCTGTGACAGAAAGCCACTCTGCTGATTGGGCGACAAACACTCACACACACACACACACACACGCACACACACACACACACACACAGAGTTATTGAGATTATGCCTATTTTTTATCAAGGCTTGTGTTCCTCTGTGATCACTGGGTAATTACATGGCTTGCTGCTTCATCAATTAAACATGAGCCACTGACACGCAGACTCTTTGATTGTGTCTAATATTGACCGCCGATATTTTGATATAAAAACACGACTAAAATGATTCATCAAAACAGTGGCAGACTATTTTTTTTTCCTTCTGTCAGATGAGTAGTCATTTAGGATGAATGAATCATTTTCGCTGTTCCACGAGCAACTGATTCTCACAGAAAGGTTTTGTGTTTTTAATGGGCCTCAGCTCTCAAAAGCATCACTGTCTGCACAAATGTCTGCCCACGAAACATTTTTTAAAGAAAATACAGTCATGACTCAATAGTCCAACCATGAACAATCCAAAAACCTTGCTATTCAACAATTTTTTTTGATGAACGAATGGAACCCATTAAAAATAGCCTTAACGTACTGATAGCCTTGTATTCCGACTCCAACATGACATTTTATGTCACAAATAAGGATAACGGCGTATTATCTGACTGAACAATCCGACAGATTGGCTACGTTCAGACTTCAGGACTTAATGCTCAATTCGGATTTTTTTGTGAAATCCGATTTCTTTGCGAGTTCGTTCACATTTCCAGAAGAGGACACGACGACGTCACACACAGCGAGCGTGCTCAGTGTTTGCGGAAGTAAACACAGATGGTGGCAGTGGCGGCAGTGTCACCGATGGTGGAAACAGAACTGGGACCGCTGTCCTAAACTGGCATCAGCAGCCAAGTACTGCCTGTGCGTTCTGGCCACTTAGAATAGAATAGAATAGAATGCCTTTATTGTCACTATACACATGTACAATGAGATTAAGAGCAGCTCCTTCAGTGCAACATAGAATAAAGAACAAAATAAAGAGCAAAAAATAAAATAGAAGAGATTTAAATATAAAATAAGATAAGTTATATATACAGTATAAGTTATATGTACAGTATGAATTTAGAAAAATATTGCACAGCATGGTCATTGATGATATTGCACATATTGATGATATGATATGATATTGATGACTTCCACCCCATTAGAGTGCTCCCCCGGGGTGGAAGTGCCCCCCCGACCGCGCCAAATATTTGGATATTTATCATTAATTGAGCCTGAATATAAAGAGACCAGAAAGTGCTATTCGGACCAGCCCTACTAGTTGTTATGACTATGAACAATAAATATTAAAAACAAACAACTCTTCAAGCATCAAGCCCTCCTTGTATCTCGACCTCCGTCTTGACAATCCGACAGCCTTGCTATCCGACATTAAAGAAGGTTTTACATTTAGTGTTGGATTGTCGAGTCACGACTGTACTGTATAAAATTAGCAAAAGTAGGATTTATGTTTAAAAAAAAAACTTGCTGCAGCTTTAAATATAGAATGTGATCTTAACCCCTACATATAAGATAGACACACTGCATTTAAACAACTAAAAGTTAATAAATGTAGTTGCAACAAGAAGGTAAAGACTGAAAACCAGACAGAAAATCCAATAAAATAAATGATTAATACAATAAAACTAAAGAACACTCCATTTAACATAACAGCCGCATCCAACATAATAACCCATATTTCTCACTGGAACATCAGACCCTCCTTGTATCACTTCAAAGCACCAGTCCTTTCAGAGCTCTTTATCTTTATTACAAGGCCTCATATCACATGATAGCTCTGGTCATCATTTGCATGAATTGGCTCCTTTGAACTGTCTCTCCTCGGTGGAAAAGACTCCCTCTTTTGTCCTCGTATTGAATATGTGCACATCTGCTGTGCCGCTCATGGAAAACCTCATGCAAAAGAAGCAGAGTGTTTGCTCTCAGGTCATCTGCTGCCTGTATTATTCATCTGCAACATTTCCACCTCCCAACACATGAAATATGAATGAGGCCGAGATGACCTGGAACCACATAAGAAGAAGGACACAACAGAGCAGGTTGATTTGTAGGTGCGCTTTAATGCCATACCAAGTAGTGACCGTTGCTTTTAACCTTTTGTGCTGCTCCAAACTTTGCAAATAGACCAAATGACCTATTTACTACTATTTAGTATCCCCGGGTGTTCACAACAAATGTTTGAAGTCTGTATCTATTTTTGGAGTAATAATTCAACATTTTAGGATATTTACTTTTGCAGAGTGTGAGATCAGAGACTTGATATCACTCTCTTTTGTCTGCAGGTTAGTTATAAAGTTATAAGAATATGTCAAATATGTGAGAGGAAAAAATAACTCTTTTTTTGGGGGGGTTCTGCAGGGCTATTTCTAACGAGATAGTTTATAGGAGGTGTGATCAAAAAGTTTCAAGGTTGTGTCGGTAAAAATCAACAGCCTTACCTGATTTAGATTTGGCCGCCATCAACGTGTTCTCCCTGTGCAGCGATACACTGCTCCAAGTGCTCCTGCAACACCTTTGAAAGTACTGTACTTTCAACCGCATCTCATAAATTGAGGCAACCTGAATGTCATTTTGGGAAAGAAGAAGTCACAGGGAGCCAAATATAAATGAATAAAGAACCTGCATGTCATCGCTTCACAGTTACAGTAGAAGACTGCCTTGACAGTCCGACTCTGGAGGGCTGATTCCTACTGCACAACCTGGTAAATATTGAAAACAGCAACCATGCTCCTGAGCTGCTTTTGCCTTTTCCAGTTTTGGGAACAGCGAACTCTTCCACTATGACAACGGCTGTTTCCTCTCTGGATGGTAGCTGCAGACCCACCTTTCATCACCAGTCATGATCCTCCACATTAACAGTGGCTCATTCTGGCTGCTGACTGGCTTCAGTTTGACATCCATGGAGAAATCGCAAATATGCAACTATCACAAAACCATGCATAACACAGGCCTGGTTGGTGATAGCTTGGTGTCACAAGGTCTCCTGGCCTGTAAAAGTTGTTTCTTGCACTTGTTGCATGCATGTGGCCCTGACCTGCTCTGAGCATGTGCACCATGAAGAGTCTTGAAACTTTTTGATCATGCCTTGTAGAGAGATTTGAGGTGCTGGTAGCTTTCCTGTCTTGGTGCTAAACTAATCAAAGCACGGTAGCTTTATGTTCCATATGGATACAAGACTAATGTCAATTGGTTCATCTAAATCAGGGGTGTCCAATCCTGGTCCTCGAGGGCCACAGTCCTGCATGTTTTAGATCAGGGGTGTCCAATCCTGGTCCTCGAGGGCCACAGTCCTGCATGTTTTAGATGTTTCCCTCTTCCAACACACCTGATTCAGATCGTTATCAGGCTTCTGCAGAGCTTGATGACCATCCTGATCATTTGAATCAGGTGTGTTGGAAGAGGGAAACATCTAAAACATGCAGGACTATGGCCCTCGAGGACCAGGATTGGACACCCCTAAATCTTCTCTGGAAGAAAATGAGCAACTGTTTTCCCCAAAATGTTGAATTATTCCTTTAAGAGGTTTTGCCACAGCTGCCACACTTGCTTTGTATTACAACTAACCACCTCAGAGAGCTTCAGCAGCATGCGTTCTCTGCTACAAGTCTCTGGTGATTGAGCATGAAATTGCAATGCATTACAAAAAAAATGCAGCTCGCTGTGTTATTAGCAACATGCTGCTTCTGGTTCCGGTACGAAACCGTAACACAATTCAGGAAAACCAGTTTTGACTTCTCGATGAGTTTTACAGTTAAATGACTGTCAAAACACGGGATTATGAGACGGGATTTTGCAATTTTGGAAAGTCATTACAGCAATAATCATTTTATCCCCCCAACCTGGCAAATGACCCAATATACCAACTCAGTTAGAGCAGCTTCCTGTGCCAAGAATGAGCATTTTCACATATTTCATTAGAGCTTTGCATCACCAATGAGGTTTTATTGCTATATGAAAAAACTGTAGCCAGTTTCAACCTTTTTGAGTCAGGACCCTTCATACACTGTGCTGATGATAAAGAATCAGCCTTCCAGCATGCGTTAAAGTTTTTTTAAAGCCTGCCTCCTGCTGCTGCTCAGCACACAGCCAGCATATGTGTATATTAACAATAAGGGCCATTTTATTTTTATCTCCGCTGCTCAAAATAACCAGATTCCTGCTGAGCCGAGCTCTCAGCTGCTGTAGTAAACGCTCTCTACTGTACAACTCTTTTTTTTTTTTTTATCTCCGCAGAGACGTGTAGTTCACACACAAACCACAGTCATTCTGCCTAATTAACTGCGCTCTTCCACACTTCCACCTTTGATGTCGGCCGTGCTCGGCGTCTCGCAGGCCCCCGCCCACTCCCCGGCATCCCCTCCCTCTGATCAGACTGGTGGTGAAGGTGTTGCTGCCAGTGCCCCCGGGTGGTGCCTCATTAACCCACATTTCACTAGCTGATGGGAAACAGGGAGTGGCGAACGGGAGGGGGGTTTCTTTGCCTACTTGTGGGAATGTTGAGAGGGGGGGGGAAATGGAAATGCTGAACTCTGCCTTTTGAAGAAACGCTTCAGCACAGGCATGCAGGGTTGGCAGAAGCTGGAAGCTGTTATTTTTTATATTTTACAACCTTTTCCTTTTAATTTACATCACCTAATTTCCCATATATTGCAGTCATTGTCAAGCTTATGCATCTCTAATGTTGTATTCGTTCATGGCTGGGAGCCAGAGGTGCAGTATGGGAAAAGGAATCATCTCCAACCTTGTGCATTCAGACTCACAAAATGGGAGGAATACAGTATGTGGGATACAAGTCTGGCTGCTCACAAGCCCCATTTAATAATGCAAATTTAAGCAATTAGCACATTGTATTGTCATACAGAATAAACAAGAGCTGTTTTAAAATCTTACAAGTGATTTATTTAATTTTTTTAAATGAGCTTCATGTTCTAACCTATTTCTTCTCGTGCAAATTGGCATTTCTGCATGTTTTACAGTCCGATTTAGCATCGTGCTCCTCTACTTTTGCTTCAAGAAATAACGCAACAAGACCAATTAATATCTGGATTTTTTTTCTTCTTTGTCTTCCTTTTTATTTTCAGAACCTGGTCTGGTCTGAGATTTGGGTGTGTTATATCAGCTGCAGGTGCTTTAAGCTTTGAGAACTCAAGCCTTGATTATTTTCCTTTTGTGGATATGCACACGGACAACTGCAGACACCACAGATGCATAATTGTTGTATAATAGTGCTTTCTAGTCCGTTTGAAAGAACATGTTCAATACATGTGCAGTCAGTTTGCCTCTACGTATGATGTGCATAAACAGACACAAATTCTGGGCTGCACACAGACGCCTGCAGAGGGGTCTGAGCAGACTCTACTAGACGTGGGCAGATGGCGATATTTATGACCCAACTTCACCTCTTCAGATTTTTTTTTTTTTTGTCATACATGTAGACTTGAGCCCAAACCAGCACTGACTCACACAGTATTACTTAAGTCTGCAGTATGCCGAAATTTGGAAAAGGGAAAAGAAGCCAGAATTAGAAGATATACTCACCTCGATCTGCAGCTCCTTCTGCCAGACGAGCACGCAAGCTAAAAGTCAACATGATTTTGTGGCTTTTCCAAGCATTCAAACTTTGCAGACTTTGTTGCCTTGTGATTGGATAAACTCTTCCATCACAGGATAGATTTTTTAAAGCCTGAAAGTGGAGCCAAGAACAGGTACAGAAGTCTAGTTTCCTCTCTGAGTTATGATATGCTGAAGGGTTAAAATGGAAGTTTAACCCAATGATGCCCAAAAATAAATACTGACTGTTATATTACAGATTATATCTAGTAAAATCATAGGGGGCTGCAAGGTGG
>NW_007578594.1:39485-45476 GCF_000690725.1 Stegastes partitus
GTATTTGATATGTAAAATACATGACGTTGTGCCTGGAAGTTGAACTGGGAAACACATCATGCGTAGCCTCTGTAGATTTGAACTGATATGCATTTTGAATCCGACAGCCAAACATGGATATGTCGTAGAAAAAAGACTTTCTTTCAACTTGTTTTTCCCTCAGTCCCATTTCACATTAATTGGAGCAGGCTTGCAGGGTGGGTTTGCTTTATATTTCCTCCTGTAGTGGTAGAGATGCTTGAGAAGTTACCTTAGAGATGCAGTTTTGTTTTGTGTCTCACTTGATGACAGTTTGTAGTGAAAAGTCTTTGTCAAAATTTAAAGCAACAGAGCAACTTAACCCAATGCATCAAATCCTTTCCTTTCTAAGTTTGATTTATTCAGCAGACTTGGTCTTTACATCCCATAATTACCCCATCATCCAGGTGCTCTCCTCCTCTCTAGTTATTCTCACCCTTCGTTCCCTGCTTCTCTGATTTCCTCCTCATCACCTTAATTTGCATCCTATCTAAGGCATTTAGTAAACTAATCCCTCCAGCAGCAGTAGCTGTGCTGCCTCCACTGGTCCTGCTCTAACCTCTCCCCTCTCCTCTGTCCATCCTCCCCCTGACAGGAGACGGAGAGGCACTTCACTTCATTAGGATACTAGTTTCTTATTACCTGCCGGGCGCTGTGCTGCCGTCGTCTCCTCGCCGTCTGTCTGTCACAGCGATGAACTCTCTCAGTCTCAGGTGTTGAGTGATTCATCTGGATGAGTCACCGGCCTCGATTACACAGAAGGCTGGAACTTGATTATTCACGTCATTGATTCATTTTTGATTCATCGGTTAATCATTTAAATTGCAAAATATCAGAACGTTCTGAAAAGCTCCCAAGTAATCAAGTTTCAGGTAATCAGTACGAGAAAGTATTTGAGTTTTCATCGTATGAAATGAAGAAATGAAACATAATTTACAACTATTATGTTCCACCTGACAAACTGATGAATTCATTTATTAACACAGATTGTGTATCTAAATTCCAATGTTTTTTACCTGAAAACAGCCCGAGTTTTGCTGCTAAATACTTGCATGCAAGCACTTGTGAGGTTTTTCAATGATATCCTTTCATGGAATTTAGTTTTAGTTTCCCAGAAGTATTTGCTCTCATTACAAATCCTGTTAGTAAGCATTAATCTATAATTGCGCTGGCGGTCAGGACTTTCTTATGTAAGACACTGCGGATAAGCATCTCGATCAATAGAGTCCATGATTGCGCTGGGAGGATTGGGGCTTTATACGGATTGACTTTCACAGGGATACAGATGCAAACTGTTGGATTAGCGAATGACTGACTGACAGAGAGACAGCTGAGCCGTCACACGGGCAGGTTGTTTCTGCCCAGCTGAAGGATGCGTGCGACAAATACCTCAGATTCATGTGTGCCGTGTTTGGTTTTAGCTTAATCTGCATCATAAGTCCTGTTTTCTGTCATGAGGCTTGTCTAGACTTTGTTTTTTTGCTAAAGATTTTGATGCAGTGGAATAGATTTTTCTCCAAACCTAATATATGAAAAAATAAGACTTTTTATGTTGTAGTTTTTAAGGAGTGTGTCCTTCATTTTTTTTTTTACCCTCTTTTCGTTCTCCCTCTGCTACAGTTTTTTGAAAACTGCTTTAAAAATTTAGTTTGCACACCCTCTTACTTACTGCAACATGATCCACTTCCTCACAGTTGATAAGCTCGCTCTGGATGTTCCACACAGGCATTGATTTGGCAAACGGTGCCTAAATAAATGATTTCTGTGTCACACTGTAGCTGTCATTGTGTTTAGACATACTTTGCCAAACTACTATGAGGACTAAATATGCATACAAGCACCAGAGAAGTGGAATATGCTGCAGGAGCAAGTTTCTGTGATGCATCTCTGCTGCATAAATAAATTCAGGCTGACAGCAGGAGCAAACAAACTTTTTACAACATCTGTCCAGTTTAACAAACAGTGATAATGTATATTTTATATTTGATCAGCACTGGAACAAGCTTCCAGATACTTTACTTAAGTAAAAGTATCGAAACAGCAACATAAAAATATTTGATTACAAGGAGAAGTCCTGCATGAGCAACCTGCTTAAGTAAAAGTACGCAAGTCTGAGACGCAAAATGTAGTTAAAGTGTGAAAGTGGAAATGGTTTGGTCCCTCTGGCTGATATATTCTCATACACCAGTATGGCATCAATTAATTATTAATAGTGAATAGTGAATCAGTGTGTCAGCAGCATGTTAATGTCGTAGCTGCTGCAGGTTTGAACTACTTTATATCTAGTTTTACACACAGGAACACAAATCTGAGGGCTTCTCACATGACAACTGCAGAGGAAAAACTAGAAACACAAATTAGTTTTACATTTTTCAGGCACTTTTTCCTTCTATTCTTCTACTATCTGCGTGTTACCCCTTCGATAGGAGAAACAGCATCCAAGCTAGAAACCTACCACAATAAAAGCGTGCAGTAGGGCAGCCCTGCTAGATTTTTATCTACTTTAATCACAATGCTCGTCTCCCTGCGTGCAAATAATCCAACAAAACAATTCCACTCGTCACTACTTTGAGGGAATGTTAGTGCTGCTTCCTTCGCTTGACTCCACTTCAGACAAGATTGTAAAAAAAAAAAATACAAACAAGACAGAGTGTTTTTTCCCTTACAACAAAATGATAATGAAGTGTAGCCAGACCATTAGGTAGAAAAGAATATGATTTGGATCATAAGTGCAGATCAGTGTGATCACTATTTGATGGAACTGGTATCAACTTAGACATCTCAAAGGTGACCTTGACTACACACCGGCTTCTGAAAGATGTCAGAAGCCAAAAAGGTTGGAAACCACTGGTCTAATCTTGAGCTATGTGATGCATTAAAGCAGTGTTTAAAAAACAGTGTAAAATCTTCATCTTAACTGCAACAAACCTGTCAAATAAATGTAGTGGAGCAGAAAACACAATATTTCCCTCTGAAATGTAGTATGTACATATAACGTAGAATAGAACGGAACTACTAGATTAAGACACGTTAAATTAGTTTGTAAGTACAGTACATGAGTGAATGTACTTAGCTACTGCCCTCCACAGCATTTTCTAATGACCTCATGGTGTCTGAGCTGCTTCACCACCTGTGGAGCTGCTTCACCTGAGCGCCTCACATTTACAATCCCTGCTCTCTTGCTCACAGTGCAAGTCATTGTTGTTGCAGCCGCTTGTTATTGTGGCTTCAGGGGCTCATAAAGGAGAAAGCGGTCGGCCGTATTTCAAGTATCTGCTGGTGGCCGCCGTCCTCGGACTCGCCGCTGTGCAAAGTGAAATATCACAGCAGCCGCCGGTGTCGGGATTGTGGTTCAGTCCAGGCTGCGTGCCGGCACGCGGTGCGTCGAAGGCAGTCTGCCATTTTCTGCCACATGCCGAGTGGAAAGCACAGCGTGTCTGTGTACTCAAGCACATGAACACATCCGAGCATTTGTAGTGCTTCCATAAGACGCTACTGTGACTTACGAGGGGGCTTCAGAAGCCTCACAAGAAAACGTCACAGGAGAAAGCTTGTTCTGGCCTTATTTTTCAACATAGTGTCCTTTAACTTCAATGCACTGATTCCACTGATGGTCAGGCTTCAGGGAAAGGTCACATCTTGAGCTTGCAGATTCTCCTCAACAGCGTGCATGACCTCATCATCACTTTTAAAAATGGCGACCACCCAAGTAGGATTTCTATTTAGGAAAAAGAGGGACATCAGATGGTGCAGGTTGAGTGAGGAAGGTGCATGGACCAACAGTTCAAAGCCACATTCTGCCACCTGAGCTGTGTGGACGGATGCATCGTCTTGGAGCATCTGCAGCCAGCCCGAAGCTTTACTCTCCTTTTTTTCTTTGATGCTTTCAAACGTTTGAGTTTTTGTGAACAGTGATAAAAGATTGTTTACTGTAGCACCTTAACATACTGTGCTGCCACTGGACAGAACTTCACCGGTACTGCTAATTAAACTTTTTATAGCACTTTAACCTTTTGTGCTCAGGCGCCTGCTCCACTGTTGTTCTTGTATATTTTTGTTATTTGTCTTCTAGTAGTCTCGATTCATTATACTTTTTTAAATTAATTTTTTAACCTACTCTTGATTGTTGTCTTATCTGTGGTACTGAAGTGGGCTGTGGGAAACAGTATTTAGATGCACAGAGAAACGACAAATAAAGCAATCTTGAATCTTGAGTGTACAGTTATGCCCCAAATGGCAGTTAAACCTCTTATTTCTTAAATACAATACCCTCAGAAAAGACATTAAAATAAACTAAAAGCTCCAGTGATCAGTATTTTGCAGGATCTGAATCTGTGGAACACTTGATGTAAAACACAGTGAAGAAAAGGACAACAGCAAATATACAGCTAAAATTGTCTGTAAAAGTTTTGTCTGAAAAGCACCGAGCTAGGAGGGAGCTCTCGGCCTTATCCAGAAACAAGAGGTGTAGCTCTCATTTTGCAACATAACTGTACGGCATAACGCCTTATATCACTGTCTAGAAAAACTCAAATGTTTGAAACATTCAAAGAAAAAAGAGGAAAGCTGCTGTTGTTCCTGGACAGTCCATCGGTCCACACAGCACAGGCAGGAGAAACAACCAAATGTGGCTTTAAACTTCTGCCCTGTGCAGTTTACTCATCTAACCTGCACCATCTGACTTCTGTCTGTTTCCCAAACTAAAATCCTACATGTGTCGTCACCATTTTCAGTGATGATAAAGTCATTCATGCTGTTGAGGAGAATCTGGAGGTTAAAGATGCGACCTTCTTCCATGAAGGGATAGCGAAGCTTGAACATGGCTGGGCCAAGGAGACAAATGTTGAAAAATAATGCAGGACAATCTTTCTCCTGTGACGTTTCCTTTTTCGGCTGAGAACTTTTTGACGTATCCTCACATGACTTAAGGAGGCTTGCCACTAAAATGTGACTCTAGCATTTCCACATTGAGCCACCTGGGAGCCTCAACTCAATATTTGAGTTTCAAAGCCCGCTGGGCCGGCGTGGACGGAGGGCCGAAACACAGGTAATAGAACAAATTAGAATTTGTCAGTCTCGGTTCGTCTGACTGTGTCTCCCCTCCAGCCTCGGCCTCGCTGAGCGCTCTGGCACATCTGTCGCCCTCTCGCTGTGCCTTCCAGCTGTGCTGACGTTAACCTGCCTTTCACTCGCTCGCGGCACAAAGCTTCAGCTTCAGACAACCCGCTGAGCCGCAGCACACTTTGGCGGGAGGTGAACATATTCATGCCGTGTCGGTTTTAAGGGTGTTTAAGTATGGTTTTCCCACCCACCTGACTACCTCGCAGAGCTCCGCGTTTTTATTAAATTTTTCAGGCACCCTGGCTCTTGTTGTAAATTCAAGTTCTGTGACTTCTGAATGACATATTTTAGCATATTTTCATTTACCCTCAGGTTAGGTGACACAATCCACTACTGCAGCAGCTCCACAATAAATCCAATAGTGCCTGTGTAAAGCTTACAGCATTCAGCTTTTCTTGTCACTGTGTCATACAGGTGTCTGGCTGCGTGTGATGCTGTTATATTGGATTACACTGTACTGTCTAGTGTTTTGTAATGTTTTGTCCACTTCCAATTTGCATGCAAAGTAAAACTCAGAAACAATCAGCCACCTAATGGAGTCCACTGTGTCCAATATTCAACATGACAGCAGAGAGACAGTGGCTGGAAATACTCTGCAGCTGCCGCCCGGTTATGATTTCATCTCATAGCTGTGGCTCGAAAGAAACCGCTGCAGAGAAAACAATACAGGAGCTGATTTAATTTAGCACCTCAGTTCTTGAATTATAGCCCTCTACATTAGCAAAAAAACAGATTGCACAGAAATTGTTGGGGAGAACATCCTCCATTCTCGACAGCTTCAAAGTTTCTGGTATGAGCTGAACTTTTCTGTCTCTCTTCAGCTCCAGTATAATCTATCATGAAGGCAGAAAG
>NW_007578594.1:45904-49854 GCF_000690725.1 Stegastes partitus
AAGGGATTCGTTTCATGGAAACAAAAAGTCTAAACATGGAACCTCAGCATACAGAGATGAGGTTTAGGGGTTTAATCAATGACTGGAGAGGGACCTTAAGGTCAGGGAAGTCACCTTACTCTGTTTTATGATTGCACATAAATTTACTTTCTGGTAGATTCACAGTGAATCTGCAGTTTTAGATGCATTTTCAGTCTTGAATGTACAGAAAAAACTATAGAAACACAATTTTTGGTTGGAGCAAGAAGGTATCAAAGCACCATCTTTCTGATTATTGGCATCATCTGCATTCTCGAGCAGTGCCCCGCCCACAGCGCCATCTGATTGGTTACACTCCACAAGTAACAGCCAATCAACACTGAAGAATGAATGTTGGGAAGAACATCCATCCATCCATTTTCTATACACCGCTTAATCCTCATTAGGGTCGCGGGGGGGCTGGAGCCTATCCCAGCTGACTTAGGGCGAAGGCAGGGGACACCCTGGACAGGTCACCAGTCCATCGCAGGGCTGGGAAGAACATATGTTTTAATAATTTTTGTGTTGGTGGTTGTCGAAAGTTTACTGCAAATGCATATGCACTCTAAATATTGGTACTAATAATCCATATTGATCCTGGAAAAGTCGGATTGATCAACCTTTAGAAGCAAGTATGATTAGGTAATGAATACACAGCATAGAAAGTACACATTAATATGCCTTTTTTAGTGGTTGTATTGTTCGTTTATCAAAGTCGGATCATTTTGTTTGGGCTGCAGCAACCCTGTTTTCTCTTTTTCATCAGGATGGTTGTGAATAAAGGAGAAATTCTTACGACAGAAACAAGATTATGTTTATATCTTTTACTGTATCTGTCTCAGTGCAATCACGGTCCAGACAAATACATTCAAGAAAGCAAAGTAATGATTTTTGTCAGGGAATGTGTGTGTGTGAAGGTGTGTGAGGCTGAGAAATTACCAGACAGACTCTCTTTTGCACACACACACACACACACACACACACACACACGCACACACACACAGCTGGACCAGACAGTCGAGTGAGTCTGCATGTCTGGAGGGAACGCTGGAGGTGTCAAAGACCGTGGAGCACATTATTATCACCTCTTCTACCGCTGCATAGGATCTGAAAGACATCCAGTCGACATCACACACACACATACACACACACACACACACACACACACACACTGGGATCGGTAATAAGACAGCCTGCTCAGTCTGCCTCAGAAACACTTGTGCATAGTTTAGGAGGTTCAGAAGCATCCATGAGGAGGGGATAAATGAAACGGGCCGGAACGGCAGGGAATTGGCTCAGTGATTTAAAACGCTCGCCGGATAAAAAAAAAAAAAGAAAAAAAAGGAGAGAGAGAATAAAATAAATAAATGGGTCACTTCAGTCAGTGGCGATAACCAATTTCTCATTCCCTCCCTGTAAAGCCTATCAGTTTCAGTGGGATTGTCAGAGCGAGGTTATTCTGTGAGCGAAGACGCTGAGAGAGGGAGCGTCTCCCAGCGTGCAAAGCTGAAAATACAGAAGTGAGCTAATTCTAACTAAAAAAAAAAAAATGTGAATGAAGTGTGATTTTTTTTTTGTAGGGGAGGAGCGGGAGTCAGCATGGGAAAAAAGAAAAGAACAGGGAGGGTCTAGTGGAGACCCTGTCGATCATTCATTGCTCCTGGGATGGAGGAGTTGGAGGTGGAGGGGGATCATTTCTACGTGACAGCCACTTGTCAAAGCTTTGGATGATGCAGCCACAGCACTCTCCATCCCAGTGTCCCGCAGGGGGGAGGGAGAGGGAGAGAGAGAGAGAGAGAGAGGAGGGGGGTCTGTTAACGTCAGAGATCATGTGACCTGAGCTGTGAATGATAATATTTGGTTGCTTTTCTCATCGTGTGGGCTTGAAGATGCTGAAGTGGTGGAGTTTTAGTGGAGGAGCTGAGGTTTAAGACGAGGTGGGACGAGCTTTATTTATTCTAAACACTTTGTGAGCTGATGATTCATGACTCCTGCTGAGGCTGAGATGTGTCTTTGATATGAGCTTTGGATAGTTTAGTCTCTTTTGTTTCAGGCCTGCTGTCCTAGATTGCATTCATGTGTGCCGTGTAGTTATGTGTGGAATTTGTGTCGTTTATGCTAATATTGTTTGCTTTAGTCTTTAGAAAAATGCCCACACAGCTAGGTTATGTTGAGTTTTAATGGCTTGAGGTTAATAAATCCTTAATGTTTTGCTAATTTATATTGAAAGAAAATATTTGCAATTTATTATAACTGCAGGGCAACTTTATTGATGATGCTTTTTATTTTTTGTCATATTATTCAATCAAGTCGGATTTTTACTAATATTTTTTTAAATTGAAGCAGCAATGTATTCATTATTAATATTGTATTTTAAATGTAATTTATTTAATTGGATTTTTAGTTTTAAGGCACTTTTAGGCATTTAAATGTATCTTTATTGATTTTTAATATGTATATACTTTTTTTTTACATTTTTATGTGTTTTTTCAGCAGACAGATCAATGTAATAATTTAGTTTATTATATTCATGATATTCTTATTTTTTTCACAAGGACAAAGCTCAGCATATGTATTACACCTGATTTTTCTTTTTTTATTGGTTAATGTTTATTTTACATACAAATATTTAACTTAACTGAGTTTTATTTAGTTGTTTTATTTTTTTGACAAGTTCTTTTTTTATTTAACAAAGCTAAGTGTTTAATTTCATTTGATTACCCATTTATTTTTCTCCTTGTGCACCCACAGTATAACTTTAAAAACCCAGTTTTCCTCTGTGATTTCTGGGAAGCTACCACCAGTATTGGTTTCATTTCTTACTAAAAGCTGTTGATGAAGCATATTGATTACATTTAGTATCGTTAAATTTAATTAAAACAATTAAATAATTCTACTTATTATGCAGGAAACATCTGACTGACACACACACACACACACACACACACACACACACACTGTACGTAAGCTGCTGGTGTGCCATGTGTGCTACTGTACTGCTACTCTCTCCTCACAGAGAAACACTAATTATGTAATCGACTCAACATCTAATTCAATCTGAAAAAGGAGGACACGGTTTGTTTTACAGTATCAGGATACATCTGCTATTCAAGCCCGTAGCCTCTGCTGCTCTCTCTTTGTCTAGTTAAAAGCAGCAGCGCTTGGCAGAACGATCGCCTCCGCTGTGATAGTTTGTTTTTATATTTAGAAGCTCATTGATTGATGCGCTTTTTTTTTCTTCCTTCTCTTTCTCTACTCGTAGCTCAGGGCCACGTCTGTCTGGCTCGGTGGAAGCTCCAGACGGATCGCTGCACCGAAGAGGAGGCTGAGAAGAGGAAGCGGGGCGCTGCTGGGATCCGAGCCAATGACCTGTAGGAGGAGAGAGGCAGCGTAGAGGCCTGATTAAAATGGGGTAAGTTTAGAAGATCAGACGAGCTTGATGCCAGCAGCTGCAGGAACTGCTGGCTGCAACAGGAGGATTTGCCTCTAAACCTGATCCCTGCAACACGATGCTCACTGTTAGGTAACCTCTGCCCAGTCAGAGAGGAGGGCAGATGTGCTGATATCAAAATACTGACTCACGTACTGCACACTGATGCGTCTGCAGAGCCACACATTAACAGATTGTACGTGAAGATACAGTCATCCTCTTTAACAGCGGAGCCTTATGGTGTAGTTAAATACTGCTTTAACAAAAAATCTCCCACAGTTATGACTTTTTAAGATGTTTCCTTGCTATAGTGAGATACAACTTTTATTATGAGATTGAATCCGAAGAGTAAAGACCTCAATTATTAAACTAAATTAGATAGAAAATTCAATACAGATGGGTCAGAGAAGAAGAAAAACTTTCACTGATGCTAGACATTCTTCACTTTTGGTCCCTTATAATAAAAAAAGGCAGAAATACTCAGATCCTGTACTGAAGCCAA
>NW_007578594.1:49884-85685 GCF_000690725.1 Stegastes partitus
CGCTGCTGCTGCTGCTTAAACACTCGACCTGATCCGAACATCACCGCGTCCTGAGTGGCACCAAGCAGGACTGAAGCTGGAGAAGTTCTCTGACTTCATGTCCAGCAAATGATCACAGTTAAAAACAACAAAATAATAATAATAATAATAAAAATAAAAAATAAAAGCCCTATGTAGTTAAATATTGAAGTAAAAGTGCTTGTTGGTTCATCTGACTGATCAATTATCATCACATATGACATTATCATATTATCAGTAGTGAAACATTAGTGTGTCTGCAGCATGTTGCTGTTGTAGTTGTCGCAGTTTTGAACTTCTACAAAGTTTGTATGTACAGGGACAGCAGATAAATCTGAGGAATTGTAAGATGATTCATGTGAGAGGGAAGAAGACAAAACAAAGACCTGATTCACAAATCAGTTGTCAGTTTTTCTCCAATCTTTGATTTTTTTTTTAGTGAGATACTTGATCATTTGAACATTTATTGAAGTCAAACCAAGAAGAAAAATCACTATTTAGTGGCGCCGACTCCCAGACATCTGAAATGTGACAAACGTGGCCCTGACAACACAGAAATGTAATCTTTAACAATGTGTTGCGTTTTACAAGCCTGTTGTATTATGGATTGTGTAAAATCTTCAACTTGTGAGTAAATAAAGCTGTCAAATAAATGCAGTAGAGTACTAAACACAACGTTCCCCTCTGAGATGTGGTGGAGTGGAAGCATCGAGTCACATAAAATGGAAATGTCCTTGTAAAGTATCTCAGAATTGTACTAAAGAGCAGTACTTGAGTAAATGCACTTAATAAATAGTAATAAAGTGATGCTAATATAAGCAGATTTTGTGATAAGGGAGCTTTACAAAATGCAGAAATCAGATCATTGTCTTCCAATATGGAAAAAAACTGAACCTCCATCAGAAAAAAACGTGATTCTAGAAGCTGCTTGATATCAAGCTATCAAAATCTGAAACTATCTGACCACACGGCTAAATGTGTTCTGATACCTGAACAAAATACAAAGACACCTGTACCTTATTTTGCCAATCAGGAACAGCCGCTGCTCTTCTGGTTTCAATCTTGCCACCAGATTTGAATATTAACTGCAGAGGTTTGCTCCCATTTAGTTATGAAATTATTTTCACCCAACACTCATGATGCATGATCAGGCCTTTTCTGTCGCTTTATGGGATTTATTTTTGGGCTCATTTTAAGAAGGTCAAGTTCTTCCACCTGAAACTGAGGAAACTGTTTCCTCATGGAGCTGGTTTGGTGCACAGAGGCTTCCCCAAACTGTGGACTTAACTTTAGCCCACAAGATACTGTGTGCTGTACCATCAGTACTTCTCTTCTCTGGAACTAGTTCAAAGAATCCTATCAAAATTACATAAAATCGAGGCGTCCACACACTTTTGGCCATATAATTTAACATTTACACACTCAAAAATACACAAACTGACTTGTTAAGATGAAGATTTCTGGTCACTGTTCTCAATAATGCAGTCACTCTGACAGTGAATCCAATCACATGAAAGATTTATTTCCCCATTTTCATGGCGTCCTCTTTACGCTCTCTGCCATCATATCTGCAGAAATCAGCCCCCGTGCATGCTGGGACATGGTGGCTGATTTACCGTCCTGCTGGTAGGGATGAGTTATTCCTCGGTTAGCTCCCGTGGCAGAGGGAGCAGAGAGAGCGCAGACCTCCAGAGAGCATTTATTCTGGCAGTAATTCAACCAGAGAAAGGCTGAGAGAGGGAGAGGCATGCTGAGCAGCAGGCTGCCTGCTACTATTCAGACACAAACGCTAATTAAAGCCAGAATTCCACATATCAGCTCCTTTTCTCCCATCTGAATCATCCAACACACACATACATGTATTTCTCACCAACAGAATAACAAGGGAATGTGTAAAAAACATCACCTGCTTGAGTCCAGCAAACCTTGAGATGCTCTTAAAGATGAAACATCCATTGTAGAAGTAAAAACATTTCCTCTTTGGCAGAGCAAAGGGAAAATCAGATTAGTTATTTTTGAATAAATAAGCGGTTTTTGGCTATTTTACAGAGATGATAATGGTCAAAAAAAGGATCAATAATAAGATGGTGTATCCAATGAGATTATATAGAAATCTATCATATATCAATTAAATGTTCAACAAATGCAAAGACACTGTCGCAATGATGTAAAAATATAGACACAATGAGGATTAAAAAGCTTTAACAGTCATGCAAAATGACATTTGGAACTGATATACGGTACATTTGCTACAATACACAATAACACAAACCGCAGCACAAAATGTCACTGTTGTCTGTTTTTGTTTTACATAAGTTTAATCAGAAGAGAACCTTTCAGCAGTTGTCCTTCAATATTAACAGGTTAAAGCCAAAATAGTTCTGTCATAAATAAATTGATTTTTTTCAATAACGATACTGATAATTGGAAAAATGATCAACAATTGATTTCTTTAACCCCTAAAGTCCAATATCAGTGTAATCTCTGGGACACAGAAGTGCAAGGTAAGGCACCGGGGGGAATGAAAGTCTAATTTAGGCATTTGTACCAAATTTTGGTTGCATATCAGCCACGTTTTCCTTCTGTGTTGAAATGTTCTCAGTCGTGGCATCAACAGTGGCTACAGATGGAGAGAGGTGGCTTCATTAGAGCCAAAGTAGTGCATTTTTAGATTAATTACATTCGTCTGGAATTGATTAAAAAATGATCATGAAACCTACAATGTGAAAAAATGCTGAGTATTGGATCCAATAATCAACCAGGCGGATAATTAGTCAACCACCACATGGAAATGAAACTGGCTTGAACTGAATCAATACATCATGCAGAGATTCAACCACAGATCTAAACCAAGTGTTCGTCCATTCTGTCTTCTCTGCAGTACGTCCACTTGTTCTAGCTCACTCATATATACTTCTTTTTTCATTCATACATTTCCTAAACCAGCTGAAGTGTTACTCAAACACGAGTGTAAAGTCAGATTAATCCACATATGGTGCTTTAGAGTATTTAAGCACCAGGAGAGTGTTTGTGAGATTAAGTCAAAATGAACAACAATGTTTGTGTGATGTGGTTTTATTAGTATCTGGACAATAGTGGAAGTCACTGGCATTGAGAAATAAGATATTAAGCTTTAGATACACAGATACTACCTAGATTTATTGTCGTTCTTATGTTTAATCTGCCTTTTTATGATACAAAATGCACAAAATATCACCAGCCTTTTCCGTGAAGAAGTGAAAAAGCTCCTGTTCCTGTGGCTGCAGTGTGAGTCTCCAGTGTTAAAGGGTTCACTTTAGATCAACAGACTCATGTCCTTGGGTTTTTGTATTCGAGCACCATTCATTTAATAAGCAGCCAACAAATGCAATTTGAGGGAAACCGCCTTCTGATTACCTCTGATCACAGCCTTGTTTACCTCCACCCATGTCAGGAATGGCAATTTATCTATTACTACAAAGCTGCAGAGACGCGCGGCGGCCTGTTCGTGCCTCGGCATTAGGGAGCATTTGAGTCTAAAGATGATTTGGGTTTTATTATTCACATAATGCATCAGGGATGAGCCCTCTGAGTCCCTGTTTCATAATCGTAGTCATAATCACAGCCATAACCACTGACTGTGATGTCGACAGAATATGAGACACGGATGACGGGCGTTTGGGCTGGCCGGTCGACATGCTATTCGTACTCATTATAGGAAGAGAGAGAGAGAGAGAGAGAGAGCCGCAGTACCATCTTTGCCAGCGCTCAGCTTCTGGCTAATCTGCAACTACTGTCTGATTAGTCAGAAGGAAAGAGCAGAGCCGGTCGCCAGCGGACAGCTGAGCAGTTATCTTCATTACTGTCCCTTCAGCTTACCGCTTTCTCTTAACGTCACACTCATTTCCTCCTCCCCTGTCTCATCTTTGTCTCTTTTACCAGCTCCCCTTTTTTTTTTCTCACTATCCTGCACTGCCTGTCTCTCTGTATCTGTCTCTCAATCTCATGTTTTAATAGCCTGACAAGCAGGGCAATAATCCCTCTATTATTATTCTTGCCGCAGAGAAAGAAAAAGAAAAAGCCCGAGGGGGTAGACAGGGCAGCGTTTATATAAAAATGAATGTGATTATTCTGGTGACGGAACCACGCTTCAGAGATAGCGTCTCTGTGTCCAGAGCTGTGGTTATCCAATATTCCAATATGTATGTGGACTTTATTGTTGTCCCCGTGGCTGAAGAACTCTGACAAATTTCTGTCATGTGGCCTGAGCCAGTGTCTGAACTGAGCTGAGCTGCATTATAAGGCTTTAACGCAGGCCGTTGAAGAGGCTCCTCTTGTGAATTAAGTGCAGGCGGGATTGAAATCAGTATTGCAAGTATATTTTATTTCAATAAAATTGCATGTAAATGAATCAAATGAATGCAGTCAACTTCGCGCCAATCAATCAATCAATCAGACTTTATTTCTATTGCACTTTCATACTAATGAAATGGAACAAAAAGGGCTTTACACATGAAAAGAACAAAAAATTTAACAAAACAATACAAACAACGCCCTCAACATCCTGTTCTATACGAAGGACCCTAAAAGAGAGGAATTAAGGAACTGACAAAATGCTGTCCTACATAAATAACACATGCAGTAAGGAAACACCAAAAGAAATAAAATAAATAGAAATTAAATTAAATGGTATGAAATAAAAAGAAATACAAAGATTTTTTTTTAAAATAAAAAAATAGAAATAAGTAAAGGATAAAATAGAAGTCAAAAGTCATAAAAATAAAAAAAAAAGAACAAAAAATGAAAACAAAAGAAAAGAAAATAACCATACAATGACTAAAATATGTAAAAAAAAAAAAAAAAGAAAAGAGAGAATAAATAGAGCAACCACTGAATAAAATCGGTTCTAGAAAGTGTATTAAATGAATAAATCCATCCTATCAATCAAAAGCCTGACTAAAAAGTTAGTTCTTGAGTTTGCCTTTAAAAACATCAACGATCTCTGCTGCCCTCGGGTCTTCTCGAGGGCTGTAGCGTCATTTCGATTTTCTTAAGGCCATTAATTTCGACAGCTACATTTCCTAAAACATGTCTCCTCGCCTGTTTTTGTCCTTGCAGGCAGCAGATCTTTGTACCTGCCGACTGCCTGTCCGAGGGCCGCTCTCTCTGCCCACAGCCATGCCAGACGTGAAGCCTCCCCCACCATGTGACTACCCCTCCACTTCCTCCGCCGCAGCCTCCGCCGGCTCTCCCGCTGGCTGCACCTCTCACCTCGACCTTGTCATCGACATGGAGCCCTGCATCACCAACCTCCCCCTGTCCCCCGACCCCTTATCCTCCTTCCCCCGACACAGGCCCGACCTCCCTCACTACCCGGGACCTGCCTTCCCGCTCATGGCTCGGTGCAACAGCAGCACCCTGCTCACTAACTTGGGTCTGAGGTACTGCTCCGGCCGGCAGGGTCCTCTGGGGGTGGAGCCGGGTCAGGGGATGGTCCCAGGATGCAACGTCCACACCGGAAGCAGCGGCAGGAGACCTTACAGGAGTATGGAGAACCTGAACTGGAACACTATGGCAGATTCCGGCCTGTGTGCGCTCAGCGCTGCCCCCTACAGGAGCATGGACAGTGAGTTTATTTTGCGCTACACCTCCACCAGTCACTGGTATGATGGGCCTCCAGATGGATCTGTAGTGGGGGCCCACGGGCTGTTGCCTAACCCGGAGAGCCTGGCGTTTTACCCTCGGCACGGGCTGCCCAGAAAGGACCTGCCGCTCTTCCCTCAGCTCCTGCTTCCAGGTGGTGTCGACGAATGGGACGCAAGGAAGGGCCTGAGGGAGAAGCTCCGCCTCCAGAGCGCAAGGTCAGCTGTTGAGCCTCTGAAGCCCCTCCCACTGCGGCCTCAGGTGACTCCGGAGAGTATGCACAATGGGAATATTGGGGCCAGGCCGCTTTGCACAATGCGCATCACTAGCCCAGAGGAGATCAAGCAGGAGGTGTTAAGGCGCTTACAGCTCCGGCGACAGAACAGTAGCCCCAACCTGGCTCTCCACAGCTCCCCGTGCAGCCCAAAAGCGGTAAAGACATCCTACACAACTGACAATATTGCAGGTAGCAGGAGCGGATCAGACTCTGCATCAGAGCGTCGCAGACCTCCTGTGGGACGCTTACATATCCCTACGTTTGAGGAGTTTAAGAGGATGAGGCAGAGGGAGGGGAAGCAGAACCTGGAGTCAACAAAAGGAAAACCTGACGCAAGAGCATCAGACAGCAAGATACTCTCTTCTGATTGGGCAAGCACTCAGTTGGGTTCTAGTGGAGAGCAGAGAGAGGATCAAGAAGAGGTGGAGGGAGACAAGAGTGCAGGTGAAAGGACAGGCAGCAGTGATGAGGGGCTGCAGACCTTCACCTCCTCAGAGAAACTTGCTTCTAACACTGTGAGCAATACCAGCGCTGCGTCTCCCACTCCCTCCTCCACCTCTGTGTCCTCCGCGTACTCTCCGATCCGCACAGGCCCGTCTCCGCGCTCGCCCCTGCAGCCACAGGCCAGCTCGGCCCAGGACAAAGCCGCCATTGTAGGAGGAGACGACGGGAGCGCCAGGCGTAGGAGGAGCAGTCTGGAACCAGCTGGGTCGGTTCCCTTCCCGCCCAGCAGGGAGAACTGGGACCGTCCCTCCAGCTGCTGCCCAGCGCTGCTTCTGGAGGGGACCGACCTCTCCAGCTATGGAGCCAAGATCTATAAGATGAAGGATGGTCTCATCGGCTCGGCGCTGGACCTCATCAAGAAAAGGTTAGTCTGGGAGGCGTGGCAGGAGGAGGGGGAGGAGGGGGAGTGTGTATGTGTTAATTATTGTCTGAGGTATTCAGATTGTTTACTCTTGTCAGCAATTACAGGCAATTTAACCCTCTGAACCCCAAGCTGGGCAGTTTTTTTTTTATTTTGCTCCTCTCCCGTTATTGGTCACTGTGGGATAATTTTTCACTACAATATAAAGTCCTGCGCCTCTATAGGAAGAGCATTCCCAGTGTAATCAAAAATGTCTTTTGTGCAGTATGAGCAGTTATAATGCCATAAATCATTAAACAGGAAAAACAAAAGTGGAATAGCTTTGATTATGTATTTTGCAGAACATATACACCTTTTTTCCAAGTGCCCCCTGTGTTACCAATACTGGAAAAAATGGTGGCATACTTTATACATACTACAGATATTTTACAACTTCATGTTTTGTGTTGGGCTGCAAGGTGTCGCGGTAGTTATCACTGTTGCCTCACAGCAAGAAGGGTGCTGGTTCACATCCCAGTAAAGACACCCAAGTACTTTCTGTGTGGAGTTTGCATGTTCTCCCCGTGCAGCGTGGGTTCTTTCTGGGTTCTCCCGCTTCTTCCCACAGTCCAAAAACATGTTGAGGTTAATTGGTGATTCTAAATTGTCTGTAGGTGAGAATGTGAGTGTGCTTGGTTGTCTGTCTCTAAGTGTAGCCCTGTGATAGACTGGTGACCTGTCCAGGGTGTCCCCTGCCTTCACCCAAAGTCGGCTGGGATAGACTCCAGCCCCCCGCAACCCTAGTGAGGATTACGTGGTGTATAGATAATGGATGGATGGATAGCTTGTGTTCATGTTTGCCTCCTGTCTGCTCTGTGTAAACACAGCCTGCAGTTCAGCCCAATTCAACCAAAAAGTCCCAGAATTTTTTCTCATGTGACTGTAGGTTGCAGCTAATCTATAAGGATGTGACTTTTGTGCAGAGAAGTGCAGAATTTTTGTTTTTTTACAGAATCAGGTTAAAGCAAATGGTTGATTTTTGGTGGAATTTTTAAACAACACATGTAGAATACAGTGATTGTGATGAAATATCACAGTTAAGTTTCCTGATGAAACTGCACAAGACTGCATTTTTTCTGTTTTCACAGTTTAGCTCTGACAAATGATGAAATCTGGAGAGTTTTTAGATAGACCACATGCCTTTCAAACCTCCTGGTGGGTTTTGGGGTTCAGACGGTTAAGTACTTTAAAAATAATATAAAAACCTGGACTTTTGAGGCCGTTTACTGTTGCTGTTACTGTAGAGGGATGTTTAAAATCCAATAAATCTTCTTTTTTTTTTTTTCATAAACACATCAGATATTACAGAACTTTTCTGACTATTTCTTCATTTTAATAAAGCTGCATTCTGTATGCTAAGAATCTGAATTTTACTTCCACAACAACCAAAATCAAAATAGCCTTGTTAAAGTCTTTTGTGTTTGACTTCACCTTTGAGTACAGACCAGCTCCGGAAAAAACAAATGAGAAGAAATATTTGATTCTTTTCTAATTTCACTCTCTCTCCAAGGCTGTGCTGTACATACAACAATACCTGGGTGTTAGCATATTGTGTTTAAATCCAGTTAATCTTTTTGACGGTGAAACTAGATCTCATAGTCCACAGTATCTGAGCCCTGTAGCGGCTCACAGCAGCAGAGGTGTGTGTTTGTCTGTAAAGTGTATGCACATCCGTGTGTGTGTTTTGCGGTGCGAGAGCGTCGTGTCGGTGTGTGTGAGTCGGTCAGTGTGGGCCCACACGTGCTGTTGTGTTATTGATTTATCTCAGTTATTGTGATAACAGCTGTCGGAGCTAACTGGGTTGGCTCTGCAGACGAGACTGTGGGCGGGAGGCTGGCATGAGGCTTGACAGACTGGAGGACTGGCACTGTCCCTGCAGACTTGCTGTTTGCCCGTCTCTCCTCTCTCAGTGTCAGCTGTTGGCTAAATAAATGCAGGCATCACTCCACCGTGGTTCATTCTGATCAAGGACAAACAAGACGAGGGTGTGTTTTACAGCACTGTAGTGCCGTTTAGGCCTCCGTGCAATGTAAATATCAGACCCTGAACACAGTGGAGCTGCTTGATTAGGCCAGTTGGAGAATATAAACTCCGCCCGTCTCTGGGCTGAAGGCTTTGATAGATGGGAGATAGACGGTATCTTTCCCCGCCTGTCAGGACTCTCCACTGACTGTCGCTCCTTTGTCTGCACTGCTGGAAGGAATGATGGATGTCGGAAGCTCTACTGCATGAAGGCAGCAGAAAAAATAACAGTTGTGTGTGTATGTGCATGTGATTGTGTATATACAGCATATGTGCAGAGCTGCAGTCGTGGGCTGCAACTGAAGGTTATTTTTACAATCAATCTATACAGTCTATCAAACAGTAAAAAAAAAACACCTGAGATGATGGTTTCAGGTTGCCTGTTATTTCCGATTATCGCTACAACCAGAGGTTAGTGGCTGTGTGAGGCTGCACCTAAAGTAGGCACAGTGGTTGTTAGCATGCTGACACACAAAGTTGATCTGAGGTTGACAACGATGTCTTTAGATTTGCAAGTTATATGTCAAAATGGGGAGTTTGCATGTTCTCCCTGTGCAGCGTGGGTTCTCTCCGGGTTCTCCGGCTTCCTCCCACACAGTCCAAAAACATGTTGAGGTTAATTGGTGATTCAAAATTGTCCGTAGGTGTGAATGTGAGTGTGCTTGGTTGTCTGTCTCTAAGTGTAGCCCTGGGATAGACTGGTGACCTGTCCAGGGTGTCCCTTCGCCCTAAGTCGGCTGGGATGGACTCCAGCCCCCCCGCGACCCTAATGAGGATTAAGCGGTGTATAGAAAATGGATGGATGGATGGATGTCAAAATGGGAAGTTCTGGACAAATATGAACCTGTTGGTGGGGCTATATGAAAAGCGAGGGGGTCAAGAAAGGTGGCAGTTCATGCAAAACTTGCTGAAATATTTGAATAAAATCTACAAATGTGAACATCAAAGGAAAAGCCAAGAGCTCCCTATGATTCACCCTCAGGGGATCAAGAATGTCTGCACTAAATTTCATGGCAAGGAGCTGTTCAGATATTTCTCCCAATTTACCAACCAGTTACTCAACCAGTGATTTTGGCATTGCTACAGTCCTTACATCGAGCTCCAGGAGTTCACATTGTTTGTCCCAAGTGGATTCATCTTTGTTGTTCAAAAGGCACCCATCACACAACACACTTCACACTCCCCTGTGATTTAAATTCAACCCGAGGCTCTGTGAATGTTTTATTACTTGAAGATTTATTAATTAAACATGACAGTATTCTGTGTGATCTCTGCACCCTGAGGTGTTTGACTTCCACCAGTAAGTCTCTTTGTTTAAGTGTGTCATGCAGCACATAACTGCATACTGAGCACAATACAGCTCGATCTGCAGCATGACAGTAATATTCATATTATTACACCTGGGAGGGTTTCTTTATAGGTTAGAAGTAGATTGAAGCATTAAAGCAGCACCGCCGAGTTAATTGCACACTGCAGTAAAGTTGCATCGGTTATGTATAGCATGTAGAAGGGAGGTGTGTATATCTTTTCTATTTAGTTGTGTACGTTCTCCATGTATTTGTCTCCATTAGATGCATTCGCTCAAAGAGAAATATATTGGATTCATTTAAGTGATCCATGCATCAGTAAAACTGACAGCCAGGCTAATTTCAGTGTCACGTCTTGCCGTGGTGAGTGGTGATCTATCTCACGCAGCAGTTTCCTGATAAATTAAGCTACAGGTTATTACTTCCCATGCATCATCCAGGGTGTGACAGCTAATACTGTGAAAGAAAGGCCTTTTTAATGGCAGCTTGTCCCAGAGAAACCCCTTTGGATGCTTCCTCAAAACTGGATTAATTCTATTTGCCTTTTTTTTTGTTGTTGCCACAGTTTAATTTGGACATTTTGACACCTCTCATCTGCACTTTTGGCTTTGTTGATTATGTGTTTAATGCAAAAAAAAAAAAAAAGAATAAAAGCGCAGTTTCCTAGGGTTTGATGTAGCTTATTATGCAAAATGTGTTTGTGCTGATGTGCGTGCGACTGTCGCGGACTATCAGAGGGATGTTGGGAAATTATTTTTACGACATGTCCGGAAAGAGCTCAGCAGTTTAAATGGTTTGAAAGAGACCGGCTCAAAAAAGGCTGTTATGTAACAACCATTAGAATAATAAGACCTCATATTAATTTGCCACAGAGATATATAAAGGTACAAAATTATATGTATATCTAGAAATTATATAAATGATGCTGTAACTACAAAACTATAAACTGAACTGTTATTTACTTTAATTCATTTTGGGAATTATTTTTCTTCACTTTTGCCTCCAGTCATTGGTCAGATGCAGCACAATTGAGACATAGTGACTGCAGCCAAGTCCGACTTGGTTAAATTACAAAATTTCCAAACACCCAAGCCTTCGAAAGTGTAGAAATAATTTAAATAATCACAGAGCAAACAGGTGTTTTGTGCACGGTGCAGAGTTTCAATAGCAGCAAAACCAGATAGAAGCACGCAGGAGGCACTTCTGTTTGCTTCGCTCCTGATCTCTGTGCTCAAATAAACTGCATTTTAATACAGCCAAATCCCCAATTAAGCTGTTCTTGTTCACATAATTTTCTGTTGTCACACAAAAGAACGAGTATGAAATAGTGACTGAAATAAAGCTCATTAAGACTACACGTTGAACAGCAGTCACTTCCAAGCTGCTGCTCTGCACCGCTAAAATCCTGATTTTGTCACCTTAATGTCGTCTGACAAACTCACCATAAACAAGAATTAACGTGAGATAAAAACAGTTGTTGTGCTGTGAGTTTGGCTGTATTTTCCTGAAATTCAAAGCTACTACCAAGTCAGAGAACAATTACTGAATGAATAAGAATAAAAGGAGATGCTCTGGTTTGTAAAATATCCAGACTGGCCATGTTGCACTTGAATTTGTTTTGGAACTGGACGACTGACTTGCATAATAACACACTTTATTATTTATATATGTTCAAGTTTCCAGCTTAAACCAACAGTTTTGCACTTTAACATGTAAATATTACATTTTCTACTGTTGTGCAGTATACAATAACACACAGTTTGTCAAATACAATTCAATGAAAGTCATTTTAGATCAATCAATTCATCACTAAAACAGTCAGTAGATTAATCAATATAAAATAGTTGGAAGCCCTACGCAGAAATAGTCAACACTGTGGGTTCACCCAGGATTCAAACCCTGCTCTACTGAGTGAAAGTCTAATCCACTGCACCAGCAAAGCCTATTCTCTCTGGATTTTACTGCTCTTAATACTCTCTCACCTAATCCAGGTGAAAAGTCCTGTGATTGGCTAAAATTTCCCATCACAGACTAGATTTTCTAAAGCCTGAAAATGGAGCCAGGAGGAGGTGCAGAAGTCTAGTTTGTATTCAGACCACTTGAATATCCTAAAAGGTTAGATGGAATTTTTGCCCAACGATGTCAAAGAAACCTCAGATTTAACTTATTTCTGATTAAAGTATTCCAGCAAAAGTGACACCGTCCTCTGGTTCCATACCAGTTATTATCTGTTGTCCTGAGTCTGTCCCAGCTGATAATGAGCGAGACATGAGGTACACCCTGGACAGCTCATCAGTCCATCACAAGGCTAACACAAGAAGACAGACAACAATGCACCCTCACACTCACACCTAAGGTCAATTAACACACCAAATCCCCAATTAACATACCATCCAAGTCTTTGGACTGTGGAAAGAAGCCAGAGCAGCTGGAAATAAAATGCCCAACAAAGAAAGGCCCCAACTGACCAGGAGGGTACCCTGTGACTGCCTCAGCTTCATATCATTGTAAACTTAATAGATTTGGCCTATGGACCATTGGTTGGACAAAACAAGCAATTTTTAAGGCAACACTTTGGATTCCAGAAGCTGATAAATACCAATTCCACTGATGCACAGACTCAACAATGTAATGCTTGTTCAAAAAAACACAGTCGACAGACAGATTATAATGAAACAATCACTAGTTGCATCTCCCAATCCCAACAATACAAGAGATTTGGATAAGAAGGATAAGAAAACAATATGCGTACAGTAGCAACAGCAGCAGTTAAACTGATGATAACAAGGTGATATATTGTGGCACGAAACATGAGGGAGAAGAGAAAAAGAGGCGATTACATGCAGCATTACATTTAAGCTCAGCAGCCAATATCACCAAATGTATCTGCGGCTGCTATTGGATAAAAACCACCCGACCAACCATCCCCCACCCGTGTTACATACACCACTTTGGGGGGGAAAAAAAAAAAAAAGTCAATATTTCAGGAATTTACAGCCCGTCTTGCCTTCTGAGAGCCAGACATTGTTGAAACTCCATTATGGGCTTCGACCCCTGGGTCTATTAAACTTGCTGAGCCACAAACACCTTTAATTTGAGTAAAACTATAATATTCTTTAAAATTGCTGTTGCAATGTTTTTCTTTTGTTCTTGCAGTGATAGGAGTGATATTATATTTCGCGCCCGCTCAACCGTGAAGCTCACCAGCATTTGAAAATAGCGGAATCAATATCCTGCGTGTAGTTTCTGTTGATAATAATGTCATAAGCACAATTTAAAGATGTGTACGTTGCTTTAAAGCTCCGCTAATCAATGTTTCATGCATTAACATTGAAGTAAATGACTTCCTGACACAGGAAAGGAGTCCAACTGATAGGGCATTATTAGCTTTAAGTCTCTTTTAGCTCCTTCTTTTGGTTTTACGGCACATTGACTGCACAATTTCATTAAACAAGCTCTGATCAGATCACTGTTTGGGACCAGTCAGCACCAAATTTCAGACAAAGTTAGCAACGTAGAAGCGAGTGAGGCTGGTATTTTCCCTTAAGAGTTAGGTGACACGAAACCACATCGAAAAGGAGAGTGAGTTTTGAACTACAGACAGCCGCATGATCAGATGGAATGGAAATCGGGGTGGAGAAAAAGAGGTGGGGAATAAATAGCAACAAAGGTTCCCACCCAGATGCAAGACAGGCATGCTGCAGTTCATGGTCAGTGCTTTACTCCTAAGGCACCCTGCTTTCTTTAAAGACTTCTTGTCTCTGAAGTGTCTTGTTTGTTATCTGCTCTTAAAAATGCATGAGTGTGTCCCTGCAGGCATGTGGTGTGTGAATTGCAGCGAAGTGTAATTTTTATTTTTTTTGTGCGCTTTTTGGGATGTGTCAGATCACATGCTGGCAGTGTTGCGCTGCGAGAAAGGATGCCCAGTTATCAGACAAAGGAATGAAGCAAATAAGTCTGTGTTTGTGTGTGGTTGCGTGCAGCCAGCGTCCCTGTGGTCCGAGGGTTCAGGTGTTAATGTCCGCTGATGTGGCTAATTACTGTCCTCCTGAGGAAGAGTCGGGAGTCGGGGTCTGGGGAGGGAGGAGAGGCATTGATTTGGGTGTTTGAGGGGGGGTAAAGAGAAGAATGAGAGAGGAGGCGGAGGGTGGGCGGTGGGGATAGAAGAAGAAGAAGACTCAGCAGGAAGCAGAGAGGCATGTGAGCCGGCGAGGGAAGAATGAGGAGGGATGAATGACAGGGATGCTGTAAGCAGAAGAGAGCTCTGCCAGAATTATAATTTCATCCCTCCACGTTTTCTGCCTCTTCCTCCTCCCTGCTTTGACTTTTCCCTCTTCCTTCGTTTACTTCCTTTCTCCTGCTTCCCTCCTCCTTTCACTCTCCCTCTTCTTCCCCTTGTCCTTCCCATTCTCTCTCTCTCCCTTCCTTCCCTCCATCCATCTCTCTCTCTCTCTCTCTCTCATCTCTCTCTCACCCCACCACCTCTCCTCTGTACCTCCATCTCCTCTCCTCTCTCCACCAGCTGCAGTGCAGAGATCTCCGCCGAGGCCCCCGTCAGGCTGTCAGGTGACCGGGACGGAGGCTGTGACATCACCGCCCCCTCGACCGACTGTCAGCCCTCCGCCGTTGCCATGGCAACGTCGGCAACGGCCTGCGGAGCCGAGGCTGGCGACGAGGCGCCTGCAGGAGAAGGAGGTGGAGGAAGAGAGGAAGCAGGAGAATGCGTAAGGATTTCATTTTCTTTCTGCTTTTTTGTTGTTGTCGTATTTCAAATCTCGTAAGAGTGTCGTCTGCGTGTGGCTGCAATTCGTTGTTGCTTCGCGTTGTGCAGAAAGACATAGATCTATTGGTATTCAAGGATGGCTGGGACAAGCAAGGGGACTGCGACACACACACACACATACATACACACACACACACACACACACATCATTCACACATACTGATGCAGAGGTATTTGTTGAGACAAGAAACAAGCATGCAGCGCTCTGTCTTCGAGCAACAGCTCAACGTCTGAGGATGCAGCAAAAAGAGGATTAAGCCCCCCTCCAGCAGCCGGCTGCTGCTGCTGCTGCTGCTGGTAACTCAACGCTTCATTCCTGTTCTCTGCGTGGTTTCCTCTCTCTGCTGGCTGGCTGCAGCTTGACACCAGCATCAGCTGCAGCTAGCATTGTGCTCCTCTCTGCATTTGCAGAACAGCAAAGCCAGACTGACATGGAGTCGCATCTCGCCTGCATGCCGCAAGGCTGGAGGTAGTTTAGAGAACAGATGTCGACGTGCGTTTGCTTTCTTGTCTTTTCTTCATTTCTTGGGCTGTGAATTCAAAATGTGGCCTGCCTCTGCATTCCCAAAGTAAGAGCTGCAATTTGATAATTCAGCAGAACATGAATTATTCTCCTTCATTTCATGTGATTGCTGCGAGCTGTGCATCATGTTGTTGTCTGGTGTGAAGCAATGCAAACCTGCCTGCGCCTTTCAGTCATGTGCAGCTGTTAGTTGTCAGAGAACTATCAACATTTAGGGAGCTAATGGTTGATGTAATGCCAGAATCATCCGTCTCATTGGATGTGGGTGACGCCTCTGGGATGAGGAGACTCGTGTTACAGCGATGACCTTTGAACTCCCCGCTTCAGGTCAACTCTCAGGGGCAGGATAGACCCTAAAGGGATTTTTTTTCAAAGCCACGAGGAGTGTGCAGAATGCTGCAGTGTTTGGGGAATTCCTTGCCTTACATCCAAAAACACTCAGGAGATGCTTTGAATTGTCACTTGGAGGATATCTCTCATCTGCAAGGCTGGTGGTGGTTTCAAGTTGTGATAAGAGAAGATTTTCAGATGTGTGGCCTTGCTGTGTTTACAGTCTGTTAGAAGACTTGGCAGACGATTAGCGCTGCATTTGAGTATGAAATTTGGATTCTTGTCAGTTCAACAAGCCAGGATCAGAGAGATAACCAAGATTTGTTACGTAACGATGTCATGACAGCGAACATGGTGGCACAATATGTGAAAACTCCTCCAGCAGACACACGCAACAGATACACAAGCTGTGATTTCTGTCTTACTATCATTGTCACCTTATCTGCTCAGAGAGTTTTGCCCTTTTTTTTTTTCACCTGTTGCTATAGCAACGTGACCATTTGATTGACACACGTGTCTTTCCAACTGGCAGCACACCAGCCTGGGCTGCAGGCGCTCCAGCTCGGACGCAGCCTATGAGCTGGCTGAGACGGTGAGAGCGCAGCGTGAGTGCCGCCTCCGGCCCCACTACAGTGACCCCATGCCAGCCGACGCCTCCAAGCGCAAACAGCTGGAGATGAAGATCGCTGCCGCCGCCCGGCTCCACAGCCACCGTCGAGACCGCGACAGAGACAGAGACAGCGGTAAGTGCATCACACATGTGTGACAGCTGTGTGACTCGGCTCTTGTGTTGAATCTGTTTTCTGCCTGTAATCCACTGCATTTCTACCTACGGTTAAGGTCACTTTGGAGCAAATGATGATAAAAGTGAGACGATGGTGCGTTCAGTAATGAAATTAACCTGGGAGCATAATTCAAGGCCTCATCTTTCTTTAAGAGATAAAAAAAATGTTAATTTAAAAAAAAAGTTGGATGTTTTTCATCTCCATTTGGATTCAAATCTGCATGAAATCCCACATAATAATAGACAGTTATGTCGACTAGCTAATAGGTTAAAAGTCTTAAATCCTGTCTAGAAATAAGACAGGCTGACTTCAACAGAATTTCAGGCTATGTCCACACTAATATGTTTTTAATTTAAAGATGAAAGATTTTAACTTTTTGCTACATCTCACGTCCTCAGAATGGACACAAACACTGCAAACTCTGTTTTAGTTTGAAAACTTATTTTAGTCTTTAGAAACTGAGACTTGGATGATGACACCAATGTTTGCTTTGTGATTGGTTTTTAACGACTTTTACTGTGCATCATTCCCTGATTGGTTACGCTCCTTTAACATGACCATTTGTAGAGGAAAAAAAGGCACCAGCTCTGACAACCATTGGACAACAAACTACAGCTGAACAACCAACTGCCTGCTTCATTTTTGTACAGGCGCTTGGCATAGCCAGTATACATAAACTGTCATATGATGTGCATTTTTGGACATGTTAGCATACACAGAGACTGCTTCTGTCACAGTGTTGCGCTTGTCGGGATGGAGATCATTTTGATTTTAAAACGCTGGTTAGATGTAGAGTATTTGTGACTGAAACGCCACATAGTGAAATGCCAGCAATGTCTGTGCATGTGTCAAATTTGGTTGCAAGTGCAGGCAGCACTTTTATGCGTTTATGTTAAGCAAGTACACAAACAGAATGTGGATAAATACCCACATAGCAGAACTCATGATAGCTGGTTTTCAGATGCACTGATAAAACAATGTTTTTCAGAGAAGGGCACAGTGGTGAACAAGCCATTTAGGCAGAAATGAATGCGTATTGTGCTAAAATGAAATTGAAACTGAAATTGTAGCGTCTTATAAACGGGACCATTCTTGGGCCCTCTGTCATTCCTTGATTATTGAGTCTAACTTTCCATTAAATGTCACTAAAATCTGTTTGAAGAAAGCTGTTTTTTGCCCTTTAAATCAGGAGATTTGCAAAAGATCAGGGAACAAAACTAAAGAAGTTAAAGCAGTAAAGACAAGAGACATTTTTGTCCTTCAAAAACACTTCTCACATTTTCTATAATGTAACTTATAGAGTCTCTACACGAGCTCCTCATCTCCAGTTTGTAGGAGAAGCTTTTTGTTCAAAGCCAAGCCAAGATAACCCTCCCTCAGACATCCTCTGGATTGTTTTTTTCCAGACTATAATGCTCCTTAAGACCCAAGACACAGATTCTATAGCTGTTATCACAATCTGAATTTTACTCCTGAACTGAATGTGTGCAATTCTTATCGTGTCCCTTTAACTGGTCAAAGAATGTGACTTGATCCGTCGGTGAACGTTAAAGTCATTTTACTGTTACATAAGACATTGTAGTTTTAGTTTGTCTTAGTTATTAGAACAACCACACCTCCATTCAGAATTCTGTAGAATAATTTACAATATCTAAGCATCTTGATATTAGTGACGCATCACATTTCTGCAAAAACAGGCTTAGCATCATAGTTTTTAAACTGCTGCTTCTTTCCTGTAGAAAACCCAGTATATTAATAAATTCCTGGACTTTTACTGAACTCCATATCGTTGTTCCATCTCCCTCGCCTCATCGGAGGAAGGTGAATCACCTAAATTGTGAATGAACCTGCAAGCTGAGCCTCACATCTTTCAGTCTGTCCCATTTCTAAAAGAAGATTAAGAGCTGCATTTGTTTTGTTGGAACTTCTCTTATGCAACTTGTGTCATGCTGAATATTTTGGCCTCACCTCCTCCCCCTATTATAGAGTTCCCACTGCTAATGCTCTTCCCTGTCAATAGAAGCTCTTAGATGCTGGCTGCTGGCCACACAATGTCAGTCAATATGGCCCACGCTTTGTTGCTCTCTCCAGCAAACATAAAAGACCTTAAGATTATATTGTGAGCAGTAAAAAAAATATCATCATCCAGTGATTTTCACATTAATATAGATTGAGTGTATCACCTTATGCTTGAAGGAAACATTTGAAGTCTTGTCGTAGATGCTCAGCACACACAGTTTGAACACATACACAGCTGTATTGACATGTCATGCATGTGGACAAAGGTTAAGTCATTGACTGGAAGGTTAGAGATCTAATTATTGGAGAAAGATGATATCTGTAATAGTTTCTTCATCCTGACATGAGCAGTAATGAGCAGTCCAGATTAAATGGCCATCCATTAGTGAGGCTGATTTTCACACTGTGTCTCCATGCACTGTGAATTATAAAGGCTGTAGAGAGTAAATCCATAAACATCATAAGCACCAATGAATCAGACCATCTCCACCTCCCTCTCTGCAGCTCCAGCAGCAATCCGCGGCCGCTCAGAGCCCCCCGGTGAGGAGCGCCAGGCGATTCTGGGTGTGACTCGGTCCGGGCAGCACCGCTGGAGCACCATCAGCAGCCTGAGTGCAGACAGCGGAGTGGTGGGCCTCAGCGATGAGCGGGAGGAGGAGGACAGCGAGCCCCGGCGTTACCGCAGGAGCCGGGGAGCCGAGGTGGAGCGAGTGGACAGCGGCATCGGCCCGGGTCTGTCCCGCACCTGGAAGAGACCGTCGGCTTCCCTCAGAGCCTGGGAGGCCCAGAGACCGTGTCCAGACTGCGGGCTGAGGGACGGAGCCTCCAAAGAGCGAGGAGAGCGAATGTGTGAACGTTGCTCCAAGCTGCGCACGGAGCGAAAGGAAGCCATCCTGGAGTTTCTGAACACTGAGTCGAGCTACGGCGAAGACCTGAGGATCATCAAAGAGGAGTTTTACTGCCCCATGCAGAGCGCTGGGCTGCTGACAGCTGAGCAGCTCACCGTGGTGTTTGGGAACGTTCAGGAGTTGATAGACGTCAACGACCGCTTCACTGAACACCTGCAGGACAGCATCGACCAGGCCTTTGACCAGGTGACACACTCGCTCTCACAAAACTAGCTGAGCTTAAACAACTTGATTCTCTTCCTCTGATTTTATTCTTTCAGCTTCAAGTGCCCACTGGTCTGACACAAGTCACCTTCAGCATCACATTTATAAAGACATTAAATGGCAGCATTTCTTTTCTGCTGCCTACAGTGGAATGAGAATGCAAAAATATGGATTGCCTTTTGAGTCCAAAAATATCTAGTCATATCATGAGAGAAGCCTCTTTGCACTTTTTACATTAAATATACCAGTGGGGGGCCATGCATTTTACTCTTAGGCCTTCAGTGGCGTCCTACCTGAATCAAACCTCCTCTTAACACCGCCACTATGACACCACAGTTATAGAAACCATCAGTATTATGCAGAAAGGCAGCGTAACAGGATGTTGCACCCCAGACAGGTGTCTAATGTAGCAACAATGAATGCCATCACTAAAACAACAGGTCCCCTTTCACTGCAGCCACAGCTGCACCATATACATCACATCAGGGTTCTCACCCAAACACTGTGTCTTGGCCCGCTATGCTGTCTTTCAGACAATGCTAACGCTGCTATTCGTTAGCAGCTAAAGTCTTCGCTAACGGGGGAAGTGTCGCTAAGACCAGAGGCTAATTCTGAAAGTCAGGTCTGTCCAGTGGTATTTCTGCCATAAGTTTTAATTCGCTGTAGGGCTGAGAATGCCCGCTTGCTTAACTTTAAAAAAAAAAAGTAATACTTTTATGATAAAGTTTCAGCTTGTGCAGGTTGCTGTAGATACGAATTGCTAGCTTTGGCTGAGCTCTCTAACCATCCAATCAGAGGACTAGAAAGTGCTGACGTCATCGTAGGCCAGCTAGCTGGCCCTGGGACCACCAACTCTCAATCTGATTGGTTTAAGCAACACTTTCATTACAATGCATTTTAAGCTACAGCGGCCTGCACTTTTGATTCTGAAGGCCTCAGGGCAGATTTCTGTGACCCTGGCAACACATGATGGCTGAAATATGATTGGATTAAAAAAGAAAAAAAAAAGCTCTCATAAAAACATAAACTGCTGGAAGCACCACAGCCCAGAGACACACTATGAAATGAAGAGAACAGGGAATAAAGTTAAAAGATTAAAGGGAAAATTTTACAGCGTAAGTCAGTGATTCTGATAGAGTTCAGGCCAGCAGAGAGGGTCTTGCTGGCCCTGATGGCCCACCACTGAAATGTACTAAACATCAGGCTGACAAGTTTACTCACATAGATTCCCAGACACTGCAGGTAAAAGTGTTAATGCAGCAATAATAGAATTATAGTCCCAAGTCACCCAGAAAGTGAGACAAGGTGAAACCCATTAAAGGTCATGTTTTACTTTTTGGGTTTTTATCTTTTATTTAGTGTTTTACAGCTTAGAAATCCACACCAGAGAGAGTTTTTCCCTCACATAGAAAACACTGTCCCTTACCTGCCTGAAACACCTCATGTCAAGTTCAGGCTTTTCTATGTTATTTATGCTGTCATATAACACATGATGACATAAATAAAGGAAGAATCAGCAGCTTCCTATTAGTCGGCCATTTTTTCCTCGCTCAAGCCGCCTCTGTAGGTCTACGTTTGTGCCTATGCTCATAGATCAGGGGTGACAGTATTCGACCAATGTTAGGTCACTTTTTACAGACCAGTAAACCAATCGAAGCAGACTGAACTGTTCAGGGGGGCAGCCTTAAAAAGACAGGAGCTAAAACAGCATTTCAGACAGAGGGCGAGAAGAGGTGATGCAGCAAACTACAGTAAAAAGTAAAACATAGTTCTTTGAACATTATAGCATGTAAACATATTCTAGTGGACCCTTAAAAAAACAGTTCCAAACATCTAAATGTGCATACGGCTCTTTAAAGGTGCTCTCATTAATGTGAATGGGTTCACTTACGGCGAGTCACTTCTGCATATCCTCTCAGCTATGTCAGAGATAAGATAAGATAAAACTGTTTAAATCCCAAAGGAAATTATTTTGTCAGATATTGTTTAGACACAGCATTACATAACATGAGAAACACAGTGCCTGGTAGAAAAGCAATAAGATTTAAGTTCAATACATTACTAAAAAAATGAAAATAAATAAGATCAAATATGACTAAAAGAGAAAAAGTAATAAGCAATGCTGACAATGGTCCTGATGTAGTAAAGTAGTACCACACAGGATAATGAAGTACCGGATTTGAAATTGAAATATTACTCATGAAATTTCAATATATAAAGGGAGCATTTTAGTTTTTTTTATTGTTTTGGTTTTCAAATCATTTGCCAACATGGTAGCTTAACTACACAGAGTAATAATATTGGAGACAAAACATTAAAGGCTTAGTAAGTCAGAAGATTTTAAAAGTTGCTCCGACTTGTATTGTCGTCAACAAACTGATGAAATGTGACCAAATATCTCAGGTGTTTGATGTGATTGTTTAGTGAAGATACATGGACTTTGTTACTGACAGCCATGAGGAAAGTGTACTCCATTGATCATTTTTTAAAAACAGGAAACATCTACAAACAATTTCAGCATTTGCAGTAGAAAAAATTGGACGGATACCAGCTTTGTAATTAATTTGGCACACTGTTGATACTTAGCTGATATGTGTGGGAGGTTCATGTATTTTCAGTACAAATTAGCTTGTTTAATATTTACTTCAGAGTTGACTCTTTTTTTTATGATTGAAAGTTCATTCCTCTCCTTGGTATCTGCTTGAACGATCTCGCCACAATCTGGGCCTTATAGTGAGATCATTATGTCAACTAACAAGATCAAGGCTGGGAATGAACTTCCAATCTTGATTTTCAGCCAACATGGCCAACAATTCCTTTAATTGGCCAGAAAAACACATTTACAGTTCCATTACAACCGGGCAAACTGGATCTGTTCGGAATGATTGCCCTGTGGTGAGATTGTTCTGTCGTTTTTCTTGATTTCAGTTCGCTGATTTCCATCTTGTTTCCTGAGACTGACACTAATTTCTAGGAAAAGCCAGCTGCTCTCACATGACACTTCATTTTCACTAATTCTTGCTGCAACACAGTTTATCCAGTGCTCCCTGCGCAATACTCTTCTTCCTTTGTCATGCCAGCTGCTGCACTCTTCGCCTGAGAGCCACTGTAACGACTGTGATCATTCGATGCTACTGCTCTTTATTAAGCGTTTCACAACCTCCACCTAGCAATAACAGATAGGGTCACAGTTTTTCAACTTTATCTGCACTAATTAATCAGGGGTCAATATTAACAATGGAACAGATTTTCATTGTTGCAGCCATTTTGTTGGTCATATTAGATCCTTTTCTATTGTGCTTCCAGGAAAAGGTCAGGTACAAAATCCACTTTTTTTTGATTCGAGATGTGTCATTTTAAAAATGTGCTAAAACAAAAATAAAACTTTTACACTAACTAGATTCTGTAAAAAACAAAAAAGTCTCCTTTGTGCAACTGTGGGGCCATTAGTGACTCAGCTGTCACCAAGAGTCATGAGAAAAAAAGTCTTTTTTGTTGAACTGGACTGAAATACAGGCAGTGTTTACACAGAAAAGAGACGAGACAAGCATGGAATTCAGTTGAAAATGGGTTATGGTTACCATATGAAAATGGTTAAACATGTTACAGCTTCTATAGCACCTGTGGGCACATGAAAACATGTTGCACATGTTGACCCATGTTTTTTCTTTAATTTTTGTAAAACAAGTAATCTGAGAAATTTAAATTCCCTTTTTCTTATTATAGGAATTATGGCATTACAAACGTTTCATACTGCACAAAAGATATTTTAGTTCTCTCTACGTCTATCCATGGTTTTGCTGCTTCCATAGAGGTGCAGGACTTAATGTAGCAGTAAAAAATAAGCCCACAGTGACTACAATGTGACAGGAGCAGAAAACGCTCAGAAACTGTTTGGAGTTCAGTTTGTTGATGGCCGGCATGAATAGGAGAAATCACTACATTTAGATATTTATATGCACCGTTTGTTTTGAGACACACTTGGGAAACAATGTGAACCTACCCTTTAATCTGTAGCCTCAGAGGTTTAACTCTTATGGGGAAAGTTACTATTGTCTAGCCCCAGTCACTGCTGGGACATGATTTTGTCAGAGCTTTATACACCACACGTCCACATTAAAACCACTTGCCTAATACAGTGTAGGTCCTCATTGTGTTCCTTAAACAGCTCTGACACTTGAAGCATAGGCACAGGACCTCTGATACTGTCCTGGGTTGTCTGGCACCGGGATGTTGGTTGTGAATCCTCCATATATTGAACTTGCTTTAGTGCACCTCACAGACACTGAATCGGATTGGGGGAGTTTGAAGAACACCTTGAACCCACTTTGGAGTGCACTCATTCTGCGACGATGTTTACTTGGGTGGTACATGTCAAAGTAGCATCCACATGAATGCCAGGACCTAAGATCTCCCAGCAGAATATTGCATTGCAACAAGATGATCAATGTTATTCACTTGACCTGGTAGTGGTTTTAATGCTGATAGATGTATAATCTCTACGCATTCTGCACTAATGCTACTGTTCTGGCAGATGTTTAGACACAATTATGGAAAATGTTATCTCATGTGGTTTAATTAAAGGGCGATGAAGATCTGCTGACAGTCTACATCGGAGAAATCTTCCTGGAGTTCGTGAACATGCTGCCCGCCTTCCAGACCTACTGCCTGCAGCAGTCCACCTCGGTCAACATGCTCAACACGCTGGAGAAGGAGAAAGAACTGCTCAGGTACACACACAGTACAAGGCCACTTCTTCCAGTTGGTCTGTGTGATGGAAAAGTTGCTGTGGGAGCTTTCTCTTGTTCCTGCCACGGCTGCTCTGTGTAATTCTTAATGGAAAAGACAGCGAGTTATCACTTATTCAGAGGAAGTTCTATTTTGAGAGTAGAGCTGCAATGATTCATATTTTTAGACTGCTCACCCATGAGTCAGGCTGTCCTATGATTCCCATTAATCAAGTTTTTAAGAGTTTTCCCAAGACATGCACTGGCTGTAAGAATTTTTTTTTAATTTTGTCTTTTCAGAATCTTCCTGGATGTTTCCCAGAATGACAACACAGCACTGCGTCGTATGAACTTGCGCTCCTTCCTCATGGCTCCCCTGCAACGCGTGACTAAATACCCACTTCTACTGAGCCGCATCATTAAGGTCACCCCCGAATGTCACCCCGACTACTCGCGTCTCCGTGAGGCCAAAAGTCGGGTCGAGTCCCATCTGGAGCACATCAACATGAAGACCAAGCAGGAGGGCAACGGCGTCACCTGGTCCCTGCGCTCGTTCCGTCGCGACAGCCGCAAGAACCGGGAAGTGATCAACATCGAGATGCGGGAGGTGTCGATGAAGACGGTGGGCTGGGCGCGAGAAAACACGCGGTTCGTGATGGAGGGACCACTCCAGTTGTCCCAACCGGCGGACGGGCAGTGGGTGAAGAAGGGCAGCAAGGCCCTCAAGTTCCAAAACGTCCAGAGTCTGCTGATGGTGAGGACACAGCGGTCCGGCGAGGCCCCAGGACAGGGCGCCGACTTGGCGGCACGTGGGGATCAGGTGGAAAGCAGTGGAGAGAGCATTCGAGATGGAGTGCTGGTTCTAATCAAGGACAAGAGCAGCGGGAAGTTCGCGGTGCTGCGGGAGCCCATCCGCCTGGGGAACTGCGTGGTGTCGACAGATCCAGAGAGTGAGGACACTTTCGAGGTGCTCGATATCCGGCGGGAGTCTTTCGTTTTCCGCGCCTCGGACAAATCCCGCACCCAGCAGTGGTTCCATCAGATCAAGAGATACGCCCGAGACTTGGGCACTTGGAGGAAAAGACGTAACGCTTTGCCCAACATCATGATCAACACAAACCAGACGCGCTCCTGAGACTAGCCACCTTTGTAACACTGTATATAACCTGAATCCTTCTACTGCAAAAATCAGCTAACAACATGAAGCATTTCTGAGTGACGCCACTGTTATAACTTGTTAGATTTCAGTAAAAAAAAATAAAAATCTTTCTCAAAATCTCGTGAGGGTAAGAGAAAGATAAAGCACTTTTTTCCTACAAAGCTCTAAGTGCGCCATACTGTCATGAAATATGTACGTAGATTTAATTTTAAGCCGTTACATTTCCAAAAAAGAGAAAAAAAACACAATCATGGACGACCAAAAAACTTGGGCTGTGCTTGTCAGCCTTGATTGTAAAGACTGTTGGAGAAACAGAGCTGTGTTTTCGGTAAATAAGGTGTGTCTGTTGAAAAGCATGACTGACTGCAAACAGAAAAATTGTAATGTCATTTTTTTTTTTATACAAGACAGCGGGGGGCTAAAAACATTTGTTTCTGGTTTGAAAAGGTGGCGACGTAGTCCAGAGCTTTGTTCAGTGGTTTCTGTTTGTTGTTACTGCCCTTCCCTGTCTGTGTGCCGCCCTCTACTGTACGTCGGCGGTACAGCAACTTTCACTGCCGGAGACGCAGTCAAGCAGAGCCTCTCCAGCAGGCTGAACAGACCTCCAGTGTCACTGTGTTTTCAATGGGATATTCACGTAACAGCAATAATCTCTGCCAGTTTTCAAAATAAGTAGCTACTGTATATGCATTTAATTTTCAAGGATTTCCTTTTGGCGTTCAGGTGATAATCCTGCTTCAATGAGCACTGTGTTACCGAGTTCTACAGTATGTAGCAGATTCAGCTGGAATCTGATTATGTTTGTTGGCATGAATACAGCTTCCCTTCGTCGCCCCCAACACCGAGGAAGTCTCTGTTCCGGTCGTGAGAATTAAGATAATCTTCGTGCCATGAGGGCAATCTGTGAAAAGTCTAGTCAGTCTGCTTTGTGTTAACATCATGTCAAATAGGTAGCGTCAAACACTACAGCCTCCTTCACTGTGTGTCGAGTGCAGAGTTTTTCAACCTTGAATCTATTTATGGCACTACAATACACTTTCAGTAATACATATTCAGTGTATTCTTTTCTTGAAAATAATAATAGTGAAATGTGACCATCTTAAATACCCCCTCTGGTGAAAAATCACACTTTTGCCTTGTCAACATGGCCATGGCTTCCACCTTGAAACTGCAGAGTTCTAATGACGGTCTAAAAAAGCAAACTGAGACTTTCAGGGTTTCATGTGTAACAAACCTAAGGGGCCAATCCTGAAGACTTACATCTGTATCGTTACACTCGAACTGCAATGAGCAGTGAGGTGTGCATGAAGAGAGACGAGAACTTAATAGTTCTGCAAACTCTCAAAAAAAAAAAGCAAAGGTAGAGTTTGATATAAGCTATTTTAAAACACAAATGGATTATTTGACTGGAAAATACTCCTAAATATGTCACTTTCACACCCAACGATGTGTGTTTAGGGATTTAATATATGAACAGACCGAACCCCAAATTTATTTGGTTTTAAATTACATAAAAAGCAAAATTTTGGCACTTTTAGTTAAACAAATACTCAAAATTAAATTGGAAAAAGTTACATAAATTCTGCTGGTGCCCCACGTCCACCACTGCTCATGGAAGAGAGGAATGATTGAGGGCAAAGGATTACAGTCAATAAAGTACATAAAAAATCCAATTCCTTGTACTCAAGGTGGGTTTAAAAAAATAGAAAGCCTCTATTTCATTGGGTTAGAGAGAATTTTAAAAAAACATGCCAAAGCATGAGCTTGCACCTTTATGCCATTTTCCTTGGCTATATTTCTTTCGCCTTCCTTAAACACTTGAAATTGTTCACTATGGGCATCTAATCTATTGATTATCATCAGCACTGTCCATTTGGTTTTGATGTATGTCACTATTTCTGTCTGATCCCGCCCTCTTCCCATGAGCAGAAACATGTTTTTTTTTTTTACATTTTGGTGTAAAGGTTGAAAAACCCTGCTGATTTGACAAACTTGCCTCAAAAAACGCATCCCAACCATGTTGTTGTGACACAGCTGTACCTGTGTTCTTATGTGACCTAGCGATGAGCTGTTGTGCCTTGGTACTCGATTACTGTTAAGCTAAACCTGACTGAAATATTTGCAATCTGTCACAGTAGCATTGAAATACAGACTAGTCTGCCCTCCGTCTGCACTTGACTGAGCTCAACTTACAGGCAATATGATTCCTTCGACAGTTCCTGACTGCTGACGATATGTGATCACCTGATCCTCTTATTTTAGCGTGTTCTTACTACTTCATGGTGTTTTTTTTTTTTATTTACGAAGGCTTTATTTTGTTTGATGCACTTTATTATAATTCAGTAATAGAATACTCTTCAGCTGGTAAAACATCTGTCGTGTTCGTTCACTATTCTGGACGTTAGAAGGAACCTGGCTGACTGGGGCTAATTTCAGCACTGTACAGTCGATCTGTTCATTAAACCAAACCGCTACTCAAGACCAACGCTGTTATGTTTTGTTATAAGGCAGCACAACAAGAGAGAGCGAATCACTGTGTTTTGGAGGGCAGGGCTGCGATATTCCACACCAATACTCATGTGGATGCAGTTTCAGAATTAACATTTCCCCCCCAAAAAAAGAAAAAAAAAGCCTGCTGGGTTGCATAAAGTTTTTTTTCTTTTCCTCATTTGCGTTTGAAAGACGTGCTGTATTATTTCCCCAATGTAATATATTGTGAATTATATTAAAAGAGTTTAAACACGACTTATACTGTGTAAAATGAAATGAAATGTAGAATCTGTTTATTTGTTTTTGTAATTTTGCGCATCTTTAGGACTTCAAAGACAGGAATACACATTGTACAAGTGGAATGCACCTTATCACTCCAGGAAACAAAAGCACAAATTGTTAAGAGAGTGAATGTGAGTTATTTCTTGAAACTACAGTCCAGCTCCACTGCAATATTGAAGCAAACAGAAGCATGGATGTCCACAAGAGAAACGAACCTTCGAGTCATATTAGGTGAAAAAAAAAAAAAAACGAGAAAATTTAAAAAGAACATACAACATGCAGTACATGACATTCTGAATATTTTGTGTTTCCAGACAAAGCTTCATCACCAGAGAACCAAAATATTGAAATGGCTCAACGGACATCTTCATTGACACTGTTCTGCAGGAGTTCTTTACTTTTTTAGTGGAAAAAAAGACAGAAATCTAACTAATCACAGTAGCTTTATATCAGGTGAAGTGCATCTTTTTCATTTCTTTGGCTCAAGCCTCATTTATAAAAAAAATTAAAGGATCCAAATCCAAGGTTTTGTTTTTAAAGTCAGAACTGATCAAAATCGGGAGCACTGATTGGCTGTTGGAATCCAGACTTAGTCATCTGACTGTTGCATCAAATTTGTTCTTCATAAATGAGGCTCCTGGATCTCAGTTTGGATGGATCCATTTTTAAAAAAAAAACATATTTCCTACAAAATACCACCAACTCAACACAAACACATTTCCCCTTTTCTTTTTTTCCTGGAAAGAAAAACAAACAAAAACAACTACAGAAATTAAGGCTGCAACACCTCACTCTGAGCAATCTGTCTTCTTGAACAAATTAAACATCAATACATCACGATTCAATAATAGGATGCTGACTGTTGCAAATTAGACCGAACAGCTGCAAAACCAGCTCAGTGAAACAGTAACACAGGAATTAGATGAAGCTGAGAACACATTTTCCAAAACCAGCAACAAATCGAACCTTTGATCTTAAGGCTCTGCACGAGGGTGTCACCGTCTCTGCTACCCATCCGACAGACTGCCATCTATCTGAAGCACTTCTCATGCATGCATTCGCACAAATACACGCTCATACACAAACACACATACTCATACAGTCTGTCCTCAGCTGCTGGGGACCTCAGGCAGATCCCTGGGTCTTGCCTTCCAGGTGGGTTAAGGTCTCGAATCTGCAGCAGCCGCGGAGAGGTCCCAGTTCGGGGCGGCTTCCTCCTCCTTCTCCCACAGCCCATCAGGTCCTCGGCGCTCTATTTGTCCCCGACAGACTCGGGCTCCTTGGCCAGGCCGCGGATGGACAAGTCGTAAACCACCTCCTCGATCTTCTTCACGTCGTACTTGAGGCCGTCGTACCGCTTCCGGAGCGGGTCGTTCTTCAGGTTGAGCAGACGGAAGCCAGAGTCCAGCTCGTTGATGAAGTTGGAGATGCGCAGCGGCCGGTTGTAGTCTCCCGCTGTGACGCTGTTCACGGCCAAGCGTGACTGCAGGAACAAATAAATGCAAAGGTACTCAACTTCCATAATTTGAAAGACAATTAACGCACATACAGACATTTGTGGCTTACAAACACTGGAAACTGCAAGTCAAAGCATCAGTCGACAATGACTAGTTGATTACTTTTCAGGTATTTGTTAACTTGTTTAAAGACATTTTAGTTTGAGGGGTTGAAATGAGAAGCTAAGAATGTGACATAACTGCCCCTGAGCCTTTCCTGGAACAACTAACCTGTCAGATATTTTTGAACTGACTGTTCACTCTATAAAATGTCATAAAAACATGAAAGACTTCCATTTGAAGTTCCAAAAGCCTACAGTGATGTCTTTCCATTTTATCCAACAGCCCAAAACCTGAAGATATACATTTTCCAATGACATAAGACAAGGCTGCAACTTCAGAGCATTTTCACATTTGATTATTTTCCTGATTAAATTATTAGTTGTTTGATTTGTAAAATGTCGGCCGGTGTTTCCCAAAGCCCAAGATGATATCCACAAATGTCTTGTTTTATGCATCCCTAAATATATTCAGCTAACTGTCATAGACAAGGAAAAAATAGAACCTATTCAACTTTAAACTGCTGAAATCGGAGGATTTTGATTTTTTTCCCCCTAAAAAGTTACTCAAACTGATGCATCTACTATCAATACAGTTAATTCAACAGTTGATAACTGATAGTTTTATCGCTGCAGCTGTAATAAAAGACAAAGAAAAGAAGCAAATCCTCACATTTGAGAGGCAGAGATTGATTTATTTAATTTTTTGTGTTAATTTTTTGAATGACTCAACAATTAGCTGCTTGTAACATAATGTCAAAAATTTTGGAAACTGGTTTTCTGTTGAGTGATTGCCCAGTTCGGCTGGGACTGACTCGGCTCTCAGCGGCAGCCAGTGGATGGTTGATTAACTGACCAGCTGTCAACTGCCTCCAACAACACTTATACATACACAGCACATATTACTGCTCAGTAAATCCTACCTTCATGAGGGTTATATGGTTCAGTTTTGTTTTTTTAAATTGGATTTTCAGCATTACATACAATCTAGAGGTACATTACAATTCAGTTTTCTCCTTTTTTTTTTTTTAAACACAAAACATCTCGAACAATATACCCTCCACACATATACAGATGAAGAAAATTATAAGTAACAGAAACACCTGTATCGACAATAGATACAAAACAAAAATAAGTAAACAGAAATTAAGTAAAACCAGTGAAGATACAATGAATAAATTATGTTAATAATACGTAAAAGATGGAAAAGATGCCCGAGCCACCTCGAAAGGAACCAGTTGAGGTGGCTTGGGCATCTTTTCCGGATGCCGCCTGGACGCCTCCCTGGGGAGGTGTTCCAGGCGCGTTCCACCAGGAGGAGACCTCGGGGAAGACCCAGGACACGCTGGAGGGACTATGTCTCCCAGCTGGCCTGGGAACGCCTAGGGGTCCCCCCGGAAGAGCTGGGGGAGGTATGCGCGGATCGGGAAGTCTGGGCGGCTTTGCTAAGGCTGCTGCCTCCGTGACCCGACTCCGGATAAGCGGGAGAAGATGGATGGATGCATGGATACGTAAACTAAGGCATCAGAAGGAATTACAGTGTGTTAAAAGTTGGTCTGTATAACCTGCTGCCATTCTGCTCTATGAAATCGTCAAATATATAATATTACTCTATGGTTCACTTTTTAATGAAAACCTTAGAGGACTTTAACTAGAATTTTTCCAAAATAAACAACATAATCTCCATGCAGAAAGGTTTATCACAGGGCTGTTGCACAAGACTGCATTACTTTGATTAAGTTGTACATAATTAACTTGAGTGTATATTTGTATATATGTAGCAATGTGATCTAAATTTTGTGACACAACTACTTGTCATTTTCTAGGACTCTGTCATGATTGGTTACTAGTATAAAACACCACACGCTGTATTAGAACAAAAATCTAACTGGTTCAGGTCTGTCATTGAATCATGTCACGGTTTGATTTTTAGATGTTTCTTCCAGCAGTAGGAAGATTAGGAGGGTATCGTCCTAAATTTCTGACGCAAGACCATTAAAAAGACGTTGGTGTGACCTAAAACTACAATTTTTGAGTAACAACCAAAAGTTTCATCGTGTTTTTTTTTTCCCCTTCTTTGTGCACTTTCATTTGCTACAGCCAAAAATGTATACAGAGGTTCTTAGATATCTCTGGGACACTTGAGAACCTTGATGTATACATGAAAACTGAGAGGTACATTGTTCTAGTGTTACTATATTGTAAATGTTGTAGCAAAGCAATCAACAGCAGACTCACCAGTTCGCTAGCCATGATCAGAACACCTGCCAGGTAGTCCTCCACGTCCAGGTGAAAGCCTTTCTCTCGTACCACTTCAACTGCAGGGTGAAGAGGAAAGAGGAAGGAGAGTCAGGCAGCTGTCCTCAGTAAGAGTCACACTTTATCACATGTAAAAGGTACCTACTCCCGAGTATCTGAGCCACCTCCTCCCGAGTCACAAGAGTTTCAGTCTCCAGATAGACAACAAAGGCTGCTAAGAAAGCCAAACGCTGCAGAACAAACCGCCAGTGTTCGTGGAACCTAAAAAGGGATGAAAACGATCAGAGAAACAGAGATAAAACACTTTATTTCACCGGGTTAATCCACTCAGTAGAGGGGTTTTCTTGGCTCTGAATGGACCTGTCGGGGGGGAACAATGCCTGACAGAAAGTGTGGCTTCTGAGCAGGCTGAGTACAGTAAAGGCAATGAGACTGTGCCACCTTATGAAAGAAGGATATGCATTTGGATTTAATTTCCAACCATTAGATAAACTCAAATGTCTGCTATGCTTGACTAAATTATATTTACAAACAATATATATGTTTTCTTCTTTTATTTAATGTTAGTTCCTATCATTTTAGCTGTTTCAATGTTGCCTAAAACATCTTTGAAGGCACCAAAAATCACTCTATACAGGTAAAACCCTGCATTATCAATCCTGCTTTTGCATGCAGTCAGAAGCACATAGATTGAAGCACAAAGTAATAAAACGAGACAGCTCAAATTATATTAAACTACAATCTGCTGATCAGGTGATGGTTGAAAGGGATTTCCAATATTTTATATCTTCCTCAGTGAAACTAACTTTAGATTGTATTTCAGAGTACATCACCTATTAGAAAAACTGAGCTAAATAAACTTTAAAAAGCAGAGCAGTAATGCAGACACAAGCAGCTATTGAAAGCTTACATTACAAAACCCACGGGAAGAACAATTAAAGGTAATGGAATAGATACAGATTAATTTGCTCTGTATTATCTGAATATTTCTACAGACTACCTTTGTTTGCATGAACTATACAGCTAACGTAGAGATGAAAACAAACAGCATTGAATCATCACAAAAGCTGCAAACTGCAGTTATGAAGAAAAGTGGTTCCTACCTGTAATACTGCTCCACAGGAAATTTTGTTTTCAGGTCTGCAATCTGTGTCCTGACTGTGCAGAACAACTCCCGCGCCTTTGTGCATTTACTGGGAACTAAAGGGGAAAGAGTTTAAAATGTTTAAGAGCAAATCTCCCTCTGTACAAGTACAACAGTACACGCTGTGTCCAACACTCACTTTCTTTAAATCCAGATGGTTGATGGACACTTTGAAGTACTGTCAGTATTTCTCTGGCAGTCTGCTCCAAGGTCTGGACCACCTTACGGATATCCTGCAAAAAAGTAAACGAAGCAAAACCTCACATTTTTATTCTATCGTTGACACGTCCTGATAAAACCCAAATATATTTAATGTACTTTTTAAAATGATTCTGAATCACCGATTAACTTGTGTCAACATCCATCATAGACAGGGGCTCCAGACTGCGACCATTTTGGATGCATTTGCGACTATTTTTTGATAGTTGAAATTTCAACTGGTCGCACTAGTGACTGATGATCATTAAGCTGGTTTAGTGTCATGGTAACCAGCAGCTACTGTGTAAACCACAGTGGTGGAAGTCAGCACTTTTACAACTTCGGTGGACTGCAGTATTTACACTTCAAAATGCTGTCTTCTCATGAAATGTGGAGCGCACCTGCATTAGCTGTTTTCTATGAGCAGAACAGCCCATGTAAGTGTGCTCCACATTGTACAAAAAATATATATATTCTGCTTCATCTCAGACAAATCTGACACGAGAACGTCCCAGTTTAACTCTTTTCAAAGCATTTTTTGGTCACACATCTGTCTGAGCACCGCAGCCACCAAGCAGCAGCTACCACAGCCTGCAACACAGGGCGTTTAGGGAACATCTGTAAATTGTAGCATCAACTGATAAGCAGATGTTCAACAAGTGATGCATTTTGCCTGTGACCAGGTGGGAGGTACGACCTAAGAAGAAAGATAGTCGCACCAGCGCTACCTGTGAAAAAGTTAGTCTGGAGCCCTGATCAGACAACAAGAAAGTTAAAATCTCCCTCCAAACAAAGTTGTGCTTTGCTTGTTGTTAGCAGGGTTCAATGATTTGCAATTTTATTTGTGATAGAATCTTTTAAAGTCAAGGTTCAGTTCAATATCCACTGTATGATAGATTTAAAACAAGTTATTACCACATGAGATACCGTCACAAGCACGACTGTCACTCAAGGAGGATGGCCTGCATTTTTTTACATGGCAGTTTAAACCCTAAGTGTGATATGCTGCTTAACACTCCTAAACTGTGGGCTTTATGATTTTGAATTGGAATTTTAAATAGAAATTAAGTGTTTAGCCCTATTTGTTATTTCACTTAGATGTTCAACCTTCAATGTGCAGAATGATGCATGTGCAGCGTGTAGATGGATGCTTTCACATTGACCTCCTGGAGTTTCTTCGTAGACAAATTAAGTCTATAATTATATGTCCCACAGACGTCCAGCCGTCTGCATGCTATGATAGCAGATTTTTTTTTATTGACGTAGAAAGCATCTTCCGTCAAGCAGTTAAACTTTAGAAATAATTTCATATTCACAGGTTCTATATCATTAAAGGGGAGGTGACAAGAGACAGGTGCAGTTCAGGAATTTCAGCTAGTTAACTGGACGTTTTTGTGTGCAGTCTATTTTTAAATGACTTAAATCATGTCTGTTTATGTTTTTTATTTTTTAAGTTTGTTTCTTCAAAGATACTCCGACCTAAAGCAAGGGTCGCATACGGTAAGAATAAGAAATCAATCTGCAACTTCAGAGATGCACCTCGTCAGATAAGCAGGGTTTTGCTAAATCGAATAATTTTTAAACAAAGTTTGGTTCAGCGAAGCCGAACTCCACTGAACGCGCCTGAGACAAAAGAAACAATAAGTAGGGCGTAATGTAATTGTTATTTTAGGGAAAGTAGCACGTTACTTCTGTATTATCCACCTGGTTAATGAGACACTAGACGCCTATTTATCGCAGCCAGTCATTGCAGGCGCTGTTGTCCGATAAACGGGACATCTTTAAGTAAGTTACAGTAATGGATATTATATGTTTATTGAGCTTTAACTGGACTTCGGTTCTGTTAGCCGCTAGCTAACAGACTGAGAGAGCTAGCACAGCTAACAGTGGAGTCCCAGCTCTTCATTCATACCTCTCGGACGTCCTGGTCGGCGCTCAGGAAGCCCTGGATGTAGCTGAACATCTCCGTGACCGACATTTCTGATCTGAGTCAAACTGTCCGCTCGGTACCGACGAAGACCCGTGCCGCTAATTTAGTAACACATCAACGTGCACGAGAGCCGTCCCCTCCGCCTCCCGCCGGCGCGTGGAGATGATGTCACAGGTGCCAACGTCATCATAATTTTTCGGATTTTTAAATAAAATGATAGAAAAAAAAAGAAAAGAAAAACACTATAAGAAAATTAAAGAAAAGAGAAGAAACGTAAGGAATCTTACTGTGATTAGTGATGACACCCACTGTAATTTTTCGTTATACTGATTTTTTAGAGCACAAACTTCTGACT
>NW_007578594.1:86022-142355 GCF_000690725.1 Stegastes partitus
CTGAGTTTAAGACTGACCTTCGATATATCTCAACATATCTATGAACAGACCACAAGAATATTATATTAACGTGTGATACCCACTTTATGACACTGATATAACATATGATTTATAAAATGAAGTATAATAAACACGAGATATCAGAATGAAACAATACAGTAAAATATCTATCCATCAAATAAAAACTAATTTGTCAAACTGACTTAAATAAATAGAAAATACGTGTTTAATTCGCTATCGTAACTCAAATATAAAACATAAAACATGTTCAGATAAGTTCAGAAAGACTCTTTCCCAGACACATAATCAACAACAGACCAAATGAGAACAACCCTTTTATATGTGACAAAACCACATTTTGTTGTCTATGTTGCTTGTTTAACTTATCTTGACACATTTTATGTTTTATATTTAAGTTACATCAATACATTTTATACATATTTTCCATTTGTTTAGGTCTGTTTTATATTAGTTTTCACTTTGGCAAACCTGAGAAATAAATAAATACTTTATTTCATTTGATATATTATGTATTGCTTTCAGGTAATAAACATAGATGTATGACACATTAATGTAATGTTCTTTTGGTGTGTGAAGAAGTGATGACTTGAGATAATAATAATGGAAAGAAAATCTCAAACTAAGGAGAAGACTTGGTCAATGTTCCACTTTTCCTCCATAAATAGTGTGTTTGTTCCTTTGACTCTCGCTTACGGCCATACCAGCCTGAATACGCCCGATCTCGTCTGATCTCGGAAGCTAAGCAGGGTTGGGCCTGGTCAGTACTTGGATGGGAGACCGCCTGGGAATACCAGGTGCTGTAAGCTTTTTCTCACACAAAACACACCATGATGCTGCTGCTGCTTTACTTTGAGGCAGAGCTGGAAAAGACAAGACAACTTTATTAATAAATATCATTTAAAACAACAAGAGTTAAACCAAAGTGTTGCTCAATCAAAATAGAAAACAATAAAACACAACCAGTCACTACAATCAGTCACGTTAATTTGTACAATAAAGAATATTGTAGGGTAATCATCTTAATATCTCATTCATTCAGGCAAAATTGTATTTTTTAGAATATTGAAGAGTCCTAACTGTAATATTATAAATTGCTCAGATACATTTGTATTTTATATTATACTGTAGGGTCTTAACCTTAATATTTAAACTCATTAGTTCAGTCTCGACAGTCTTTTGCTTATTGAAAAGTAGTTTTTCTCAACTTCTGTTGTTTTAAACGTGCTATAGAAAAACAAACAATGACTCTACTTCACTAGTATTTTCTGTTATTAGTCAATTGTTTGTCTATCACATGTAATTCACTGTTTGAAGAGAACTGGATGTCAGTGTGGCTAACTCAGATTATAGGCTGTAAGTAAGTGACCAGGACAGACAAACACCCAGAAGGGCCTAAAATGACCCTTTACAGACATTTATAAAGGCTGTATGTTTAGAGTTTGTAAAAAAGAAAAGAAGAAAAAAAAAAAAACTCCATCCCTGTAGTGCTTTAGTGGCTCTTTGAGTGAAGTTTGATTTCAAATATGGAGAATAATTGACCTAAATTATAAACAGCTTGTACAAACTGTGACATACCAATATAATTTGGTCCATTTTCAAATGTTTCTTATGTCTATAATTCAGTGTACACTTTATCTCAATTCTCCAAAGTGACATTTCATGACGTTATCATAATTTTGACACTTTTGTGTAATAAATTCAGCATCGTTTCTGTTGTGTAACACACAGGAAGCTCTCAGGACTAATCTAACAGCCCACAGAACAGTAAACTAAGTGAGCAGGAGACCAAAGCTGCTCGTCCAGCTGGTATGTGGTTTAATTCATGAACAGAAACGTTATTGTTTGCAGGTCAGAAATTTGAGGACTCTCCTCGGACCTGCCTGGTTGAACAGAAATGTTGCATTACCTCATCTGGTCTGTTGATGGCGCTAAAGCAGCACTATTTAAAATGATGCTTTCAGGTGCAGCTCGAAAAAAAATCACCAGTCGCACACTATCCACAATGCATGGTGCTACATCATGTGGAAGAGTTTAGGATGTGTTTTTATTATTATTATTATTATTATTATTATTATTATTATTATTGCTGGGAAAGAATACTAGAGAAACTCATCTGTTGGTTCTGGTCCTTACACATGATTTTTTGAACTACAACAATAAAAATACCTCAAAATTGCTATTTGTTTTACATGACATAATCAGATTTAATGAGTCAAATTTCTGACATATAAAAGTCAAAATTGTTGAATAGTTCTTTATAGTTTTGACTAATAAAGTCATTAAACAAATCCATGTCTTAACATATCATAGTTTAGATTTGCTATTCAAAAACATGAGTTAGAAAATCAAAAGTTTGAGTTTGAGACTGAAACATTTGACCAAAGTTAACGGAATTTTTCAATCACAGGCCAACATTTTGGACTTCGTAGCTCCTTAAAATTATGTAGAAATAAATAATTGATCCAGTGGTACAAAACAGAAACATACACATTACACGTGTTAATGTGGTTTACACCATGACCTGTCATTAAAGGCTCTGATAACAAACAGAAATTAGTTTTCTCAATATAGCACGTTCTTTCAGCCTCAAATTGAAAGTTGAAAATAGGAACGTGTGCAGTTTAAAACATAATTGTGATAATAAATGAAGTGTTATGAGGAACTAAATGAATTCTCCCTCTTATATTTATTCACTGCTGTATGTTATACATATGCAGATGGTTAAATATCACTGGAGGTGCCAACTGTTTTTACTGAGCTTGGAAAATCTAGCTTTACCTGCAGCCTGGAATAACATAAGGAAAGCTATAAAGCTCATGTTTAACCTTCGAGCATTTCACATTTTTAATTTAATCGTATTTTGCTTCCAAGTGTTCTTGTTGATTCATTTGTTTATAAATTTTAAAAGCTGTAATTAAAGTTTTTATTAATTTACTAACTTTGCCTTCTGGCATTTTTTTTATGAGCATTGTGTTCAAGTTTCCTTTTTGTTTGCTTACATCTTTTATATTCTTACTCATCTATATTGCAAATGAGGCATCCAGATCTATATGTATTCTGAATTTAAAGACTGAATTATTCAACATCCTCAGGATGCACACGTGCCAGATGTTTACTGCCTTTGAGCTAACATTGTGAGCAGCAATTAAAGAGCGCTGACTTTTAAAAAAAACTGGTTTTCATGCTGTGTATCTTTATGTTGGAAAAAAAAAACGCAATAAAAAAATGACGAGGCTATTTTAGGTATTTTAACATGTTTCAAACAGAAATTAGAACTTTCCCCCCTAAGGATTGCTGCTTTAGAACAAAGAAAATTGTCATCCTCATAACTGACTTTGTCAGAAAATCTGACTTTGAGGACTTTAAATGTAAATCAGTCCTCAAGGCTTAAATTAACGAGCAATTAAAGTAAGCTAAGTTAAGCTATTTTATATGATAGTCGTTAAAAAAAACTATCACCATTTTAATTGACTTTATGTCTTATGTTCTTGTTTTAGGACAATAGCATTTCTTAAGAGTTCACAAGAGAAAAATGTACACGGTTAGATGAAGACTTTAGGATCATTTGTGTAAAATATGAAGCATAAAAAAGTATTCTCAGAAATCAGAAACATGGAGTAGAACATAATGCAGCAGAAGCTAGAAATACTTACAGCAAGCCAAAGTTTCTCTCCACTTTCCACTACTGCCTCATGCTGATTTACTCAGTCTGTGCGCCACACTTTCAGTATTCAGATTTCCGACAGCCCCTGAATGCAGCATGTCAGAGCGCAGCTGACGCAGAGCAGCAGTCAGTCAGTGAGTGAGTCGCCTGTTGCTCCAACAGTTCAAACCTCTGAGGTCATGTGTGGAGTCAGACACATTCAGACCATCTCACCGTGTTTCCCAACGCGCCTTTTTTTTTACTGGTTTTACTGGGACTGTGGAACAATGCAGCTGAGTGCTGCGCAGCCGAACCTCTGACATGGAGAAAAGCTTCACAGAAGATGACTGCGTGGACTCAGGAGCCGAGACTGGAGGGTGAGTGCTGCGCAAATTATAGAGTCACATCCCAAATATGTCTCCAAATGTTTTCTCACTACGGAGTTTATGAGTTTCTGACTTCTTGTTGGGACTTTTAAATCCCCCGCCCCCTCTCCAGTGTAGCATAAGACACTGTAAAGTTAAAAATACTTGACTGGGGAGGTTTGATTTAACTTTATTGTGAAAACCCCACATCAGATGCAAGTTGTTAATCCAGGTAAAGTCCGCTACATGTGTGTAACGGCGCACTGACCTAAATAAGTGATTTTTCTAAATTAACAGCGAGAAATATTGCTGTTCTTTATCAGATCAGCAACTCAGCTGATGAAATTTGATTCAGTCCATCTCAACTCAAGGTACCTGAACGCACCTAGAACCCCATTACATAAAGCAAGACAATCTCCACTTCTCATGTATTTAGACTCACATTCATACCAAAGCCATGAAATATGTAGTGTTTGGGAATTTTCAGCTGCTCCTGATTTGCCTCCTTGTGCCAATAATTGATGTAATGTCTGTTGAGGACAAATGCAGGAGCTGAAATCCTGCTTGTTTAGTGGAAAGTAAAGTCTTACTCATCTCATTTTTCTTTCCTTTGACTGTGAATAGAGTGAAATGAACCTTTATCACTTTGTTTCAGCCACTAAACAAAGATGTGCCTCGCTTTCTCCAGCGGTACGTCACTGTTGGATGTTGTAGTAGTGAATGTTTGTGTGTGTCAGAGACATTAAAGGGTAGTTCATGTTTTTTGTTTTTTTAGAGTTAATTTCGAACAATACAGACATGCTCATATGTGCAAATCATACGGCTGTGGGTGTAGATTTCTTCTGAAGACTGATGGCGTCCCTCATCAGGATATTTTAAGCATCAAACAGTTCATTTTCTGCATTCTGGTGAATCTTTATGGACAAATTGTGCCTTTTCTGCATCAATTTATGGTGAAAATGCTGTCATTTATCGGCAGAAAAACACAAAATAAGCAAACCATGTAGCAGATTTTTTAAAATAAAGGTTTTTATCAGAGGCACAGTGCTCTCAATATTTATCAGGTTGCATCCTTCCTGAAATCTACACCCATGCAAACAGGTTTCTTCCAAAGGTACATACTTTTTAGAATTAAATTCTGCCTTTGTGCTTGCATAGATCATGTCTGGCTGCATCAGAGGTGTTTTTTTAGTAATATATGTGTAACTCTGGGCCCTCTGGATCTGTCTAACTCCTAAAACTGCAAAAAGGCTTTGTTTGACACAAAAGAAAGACTGTGTCGATCAATAAAGTGACAATCTTGGAGGTTTTTTATTGAAGCAAATGTCTGTTAAGTCACTATCTGTTGCAAAATGAGGTTACACAACAGAGACAGAGCCCGTGGGCCGCTGGTGAGCTTATGAAAGTCCTTGCCTTTAGAGTATTACAAACTGGCTTTCTGTGGGGACATTCCTGCACAAAATCCCAAGCTGAGGTAGTGAATCGTGTTCCATCACCCAGCAGGTGTGTTTCTGCCAGGGAGGGGAGGCGGAGCGAACGCAACAGACTCACCTGTGTCTGAAGCTGCATTATGTTATGAACCACACAGGTGGCACTGCTTTAAGAGCACAAATGCAGTTAGAAAGAAAACTGAGGTCTTCAATATTGCCACTTTAAAATTGCCTCAAGAAGTAGTGTCCAGTATGAACAGGAGGAATGAAAACAGGCTCTTTTGATGTGCATATGGACACATGAGTGTTAAATTGAGGTAAATTTGGAGAAAAAAAAAGTGACCTTTAACCCTCTTTAGAAAATTCAGAACTAAGGACGTGTGTTGTTGTGATCAGCCACAAGGCAGGCATTAATTTAAATCAGTTTTTATTGTCTCGTGTCTGATTTCATGTCAAGAATATTGTCTATATGTACATTTTAGGCAATTTCTGTTGGTTTTCCCAGATGTCTAATCTCCTTGAAGGATCACTATGGAATAATAAAAACAAGTCCTAAAGTCTAAATGACCTCAGATCTGTCGTAGCGGGTTATTATATTGTATATTTGTGGGGTTTTTTTTGTAAATTATCAGACTTATTTTCCAGGGACAACAAATCAAAAACAAAAATAACATATTTGATCCTGTGGTACCAACTCAAGCTTATTATTTAACTGTTTACTCATGAGTATTTGAGTGAATGTCGTAATAAACAGTATCAAGAACTGCTCTGTTAATTTGATGATACTGGAACACTGGAACCCTGACTTCAGCCCAAAATGAACCTTGGCAGGCAGATAAGATGAAAGTATCACATATAAATATAGATGCCTTGTTTTATATGTAGACTAATGTTGTTTTCTTGCTTAGCTCAGTGAAAACTTTATGTCTGCACCTGCCTGTGAGTCACCACAATAAAAGCACAGTAATATATTAATTCCACCAGAGGAAAGACTTTGTTTTCTGCAGATAGGTGGAAAAAAATGTAATGAAATCAGCAGAAATCCAGCATCGTAAATCTCCATAAATGTATTGTGTCTCCCAGCCTTTTAGTTTCCTTTTGACATTTTTCAAGCCTGAAACGGTACATTGAGCAGTTTTGAGCATCTGTAATTCTGATGCTGTGTAAATTGTTGTCTTATCAACAGCAGTGCTCATTAATTGACATGTTTAAAATATTAATGTGCCAGATTGCAGCCAAAAAGCTTAAAGTCAATCAGAAAGTTGATGTTAAGATTAAAAAAAACTTGAAAACAACAAAAGGCACACATGTATATACGAACATTACTAAAGTAGCATTCTCATAAAACATGACAGAATAGACTAGCTTATACAGTATACATACTACATAGGACTCTGATGCTGAAAGCTTGAGAGGTGGGAACAGAAACCAGACATCAGTGCATCAATGGCCTTGTTGTCAGAGGCACCTGGGAGCGTGCTACTGCTTATTAGCCGTGAACTGGAACCAAACATCAGAATGTTTGTGAGACAGCATCTGTTTCATGGAGAGAGAAGCAGCACTGACCCCTGTGGAAAGTGCTGATGTGAAAGGAAAAGCAAGGGACGTCCAGCTGATAACCAGAGAGCTTCCACCTCCACTTCTGGCTACATCCACTGTAGTCCTCCTTCACCTCACACTGTCTCTGCCTGCATCAGTCCTGCAGCCACAAATCCCTGCATTCACAGTGACTTTACTGTAAAAAGGATTATTCTAGTGTTTCTAGAGTTTCTTTTTTTGTGTGTGGGCTACATCAAAGTTAACCGACGTATCTTTCTGAACAAGCCGACTGAAATTATTCAGACAATAATTCCTTGTTGGCCGTAAAGTCCACTTTAAGCATCCCATTTCATTTTCAAAGCTTCCTTGCAAGAAAATCTCAAAGGTTTAAAAAGTTGTTCCTGTGATATTTAGCGTACTGCTTTGGCAAAGATGATCAGTACATTTATCACCAACACTTTAGTTGTTCATTTATATCAGCTATCAGTTCTGTTTCATGGAGCAAAGTAGACTCACTATAGTGAATGTATAATTGCCATTTTGTTCAAGCTTTTTCTTATTTAAAAAAAGAAAATGATTGATTTATCAGAAGTCAAAATAGGTCAAAAGAGGCAGTTTCTAAGTTTTCTTAACACTGACCTGTCCTAGTCTGAATGCCATTAGACAAAACCAGAAAGACTGAAACATTCTTTGCATGTTAAAAGTTAAAAGCAACCTGTAGGAATCAAAAACTGTACATCAGGTAGAGCTGCAACACTTAATCAGCTATTGATTATTTGTCAGCTATTTTGATAATTGATTAAACAAAGCAGAGCTAGAAGAGGAATGCATACTGTAGAGTTGACTGATACGGATGATTTGTTATTTGTTTAGGTTCTTTTTTCGATGGTTCCAGCTTCTCAAATGAGAGAATTTGCTGCGTTTTCTTGTCTAACATTATAGTAAGTTCAATATACTTTGGGATTGGACTGTTTTTCAGAAAAAATGCTAAACTATGGTGAGCATTTTAAACACTTTTCTGTTCATATGTATAACTGAGAAAAACAACTTTTAGATTAATCTATAATGAGAATAATCTTGTTTGTATAACTACATAACTTAATTGTGAAGTTTTCCTCCATAACAACTTGTCAATTGAGATAATTTCGGTCAGTTTGGTGTTTTCTGCTTGTTCTTATGCTCCACGTAGCAAAAAAGGTAATTAAATCAGTTGATTACTGCAGCGGTGCAAGTGTTTGTGTGAATAATGGTGATATTGTTAGAGTCTCATGGAAAATGGAGGATGTCGGGATGAAAGCTGTTCATAAAACAGGAAATCTGACTTTCCATCTACATTCAGTTGTCATGGTTTCTTTAAAACCGTAAAAAACGATTCTTCCTGAACATAAAAAGAGCCTGACTGCAGAGGTGACAGGCCATGAAATGATCATATGATTCACTGGTGGGAGGATTTATCGCTTTACGTTCAGTTGCTTTCTGTCTTCGTCTTCACCCTTTCACCTCCGTCTCCCTGCATCCCTAATCGAGCGCCTGAATCTGGAGGTCAAACAAGCCATTTAGACTCACTTGACTGTCCATCAGGTCAGTCTGCAGTCAAACCGTGTGTGCACGATCGAGCTGCTGCCTGTCTTCGCTTCACTGTGCGTTTATTGTCTTTGGACGGGGATGAAGCGAGGCATCGCGGCCAGACTGGGAACGGCAGGCGAGATGCTAACTGACACTGCTCGGGGAGTCCTGCCAAATTCTCACACCCAAGGGAGCCTTTAAACAGACTCGCAACTGCGCTCACTACTACCTCCAACTCTACTCTGCCGTGTCATAAAAAGAAAGCTTTCCTCGTCTTTCTTCCCACTTCTTTTTGGTCATTTTCCTCTTTTGCACACAGGGACGAGTCTCATGACTTTCACTCTGTGTCCTTTTTGCTGGAACCTTCCGGTCGTTTATAATCTCTTCTCTGTATATTTGTCTTTTCTTTCGCTCCCTATGCCGGCATTCTCCCCTGTAGTGCCCCATCATTTTTACTTCTTACCCTCCTGTCCTCACCTCTACTTCTACCCTCGCTCCCATCCATCCCGTTCTCTGCACCGCTAATGCCCGTTAGTTAGATTGATAACCTCCTGCTGCAGGAAATAGCCCTGCTCCTCTGTTTCCTGCAGCTCCAGAGGCCTTATTAGTTTAGAGATGGACTCACAGGGAGGGAGTGTGTTGCAGGAACAGCGTTCTCTGGTTGTCAGCTGACTCCCGTGGGACTAATATTCTCAGGTTGTGATTTATACACGTGAGTCGAGGTTTTCGGGGAAATGTAACGTGTAGGATTCAGCTCCTCAGTCGGGCTTGTATGTGGGCATACGTGTGTCTTTTATGTGAAATGACATAATTACATAGAAGGTCAGGAATAATCTATGGAGATCAGATTAGCGGAAATCTAATTCTGCTTCCCTTCCAGCTCAAAGATGGGAGCTTTAGATTAGTCTGCATAAGAATGAGTCCCCAGAGGGAAAAGAAGCAGGATCCTTTACTTCAACTACTGCATCAACACTTAACATTATTGTCTTTCTTGCAACAAGTTTGATGAAAAGACTGGCATGTTTCACCTTTAGCACCACTGTCATGTGCGGTATGTTACTTAGTTAGCCTCTACACAAACACAGATGTAACTATGGCTTGTTCTTATTTGCCTAAAACTGTAGAAGAATCGCCACAAAATAAAATAAATGACCAATTATTACATGTATGTTTGTGTGCATATTAAAGAAAGGTGTACATTTGTGTATTTTTTCCCTTTTGTGGCAATCTCTGGTGCTGGAAACACTGAAAACTGAAAAGCCAGTCAATCCCCATAGACCCCCATGTTAAAATACTTAATTTAAAGCAGAAATAAATGTTTCCAGCCTGATATAAAGACAGTTTTGGTCTCTATAGCTTATTCATGACAACCGTACAAGGGTTGAATTTATATAGAACTCACCTGTTCAAGTTATATTAACGGTAAAAGTTATGCATAGAGAAAGTTGTGACTGATTTATGTGTCAGCTTGATGCCCTCGTAGGACAGTCAATAGCCCAGAGACTTTGGGACGGCATGCCTCAACTCCACTCATGCTCAGTTTCTTTCCTCATTTATGGATTAGCCAGATTTAAGAGGAGTCTGCCAAGATGGCGGTGGCCACCACACTGAGCTCCAAATTCAGTCTTTAGGAAACCTGTGGTGATGTGATTGAGACTTTGTCTGTTTTTATACACAGTCTAAGCTTTGAATAGAGCCAGTCACACTGTTTTTCTTAATTCCAGTCTTCATGCTAAGCTAGTCTAATCACTCCCTGTCTACAGCTCCATACTTCTGCTGCACACAGCATCTGAATGGGGAAATAAAACCCAGTCTTGGCCCGTGTTTGAGCATTATTTCACGATGTTTACTTTCACCAGCCTTGTAGTTGCATAATTTAAATACCATAAGTTGTCTGTTTTTGGACTATTTTCCACTTTGGAGCTGCTCGTTAGGAAACCAAACCAACTATGTGTGTTTTCTGTTCAAGTAGGCAAATCAATTATATGCTTGTCAATACTGGATTTTATTTGGACCTAACTGTCAGTGACTGTGGGATGCTTCCAGCTCTCTTGTGTAGCTCGAGACTCACAATTCTCAGAAATTTCCAATATGTTCTACTCAGAATTACAACAAAGAGGCAGATGTGAAGATTTCTTTTTTTTTTTCCAGCTCAGTTGCTTGTAATTACAGTCCAATTGATATGACTCGAGGGCAGCGTTACCGCACTTGACTTGTGCAGTCAGGACTGATACCAATCTTCTCATCTAACTCTTGGAAACAGCACAAATAATGGTGAATTGTTCCTGTAATTAAGTAATACTGGTGCAGTAATCCATTGCAAATGGACATCCTGCATTCTTAAAATACTTTTTTTTTTTGTCATAACACTTCTGGACTTTTATGAGAAAAGTAGTAATTATTACAGTTTTTCCAGCTTGTCACATCCTATCATGTATTATGTTGCTGGATTGTTAATACTGGAGCATTTTAATGACTGTGTAATGGTTGTGGCCAGATGAGATCATTTTATCCATCATTTTTATTTCATCTGCAAATTAACTTTAGTGACACAGCTGTGGAATATATGTTAGATTTGCCTTTGAAATATAGTGTCATGTAGTAGAAATATGAAGTAGCAGAGGGTAGAAATACCTGAAAGCTCTACTTGAGCACAGATAGCGTTGGTGAATGTCCCCGTGTTTTATCCCGTCAGAGAGAAACCGCTCTGAAATGTCTGTGTGCATTTTTGGTGACCTTTCCAGCTGGACGTCTCCTACTGTTTAGCCAGATGTCAGCACTTTATTTGAAATAGGAGTGTGTCATCCTGTAAATCATGTAGATTGCACTTTGTACTGTAACATAAACTCCTGTCTCCTCTCTCTGTTTCTTGTCCTCTCCGTCTCTCTCCCCCTGCGTTCCATGTCCACATCGCCCCTCTCAATCTTTTTCTCTATTTTCTGTCGTCCTCTGCAGGTCTGATTACAGTCCCTTGTCCTCAACGAGCAGTAAGTAACAGCATTTCTAACACTAACACAGCTCAGGTCCAAGGCTTTATCTCTCTAATGCACGCTGACAAAATAAATCCACTCGCTGGGGAGGATTGTTTGTGTGCGTTTAGTGGTTTGTAAGACCTACAGCAGTGTTGGCAAAAGCAAGCTGCTTGATTGAATTTGTTCTTCTATACATTTACTGTGACGGCACATGCTGGACAAACAACATTTTGCACATTGGGTTTAGTAAATAGTTGGACATTCGCATCAATGGGGCAACTACAAGGGAAATTAAGGTTTTAAAAAAATTAAAGCTTTTCTAAGAAATTCAACTTAGTTTTCTGAAATTAAAACAAAACTAAATTTTTTTCTCCTTGTAAAGTATGTATCGGCACTAAGTTTCACACGTAGACAGTCCCTTGACATAAACAGAGCAACCATTTGTCAAGAAAATATGGTGAAAACACACAGCTGCCACAAAAACAAAACACCCATTTAGTACTTGTTTACTGATGACAAAAATAGTCAGTTTTAACCAGATGTTAAATTTGTTACACATGTTTAACACATGGATGACTGTGTTTTGCTATAATTTGAATCTTAGGTTTGGCCAGTGGTAGAAGAAGTATTCAGGTCCTTCAATGTAAAAAATTAAAGAAGTCATGTGGAGTTAGAGCATCAAAATAAAAGTGCTGGTTTGAACCCTCTGACTGATATATTCTTATATATTACATCATTAAATTATTGATAATGAAGCATCAGTGTGTCAGCAGCATGTTGCTGTTGTAGCTGCTGCAAGTGGAGCCAATTTGAACTACTTTACATGCAGTTTTACATGTGGCTGAGCAAATAATACATTTCAAACTGCAATTTGAAGCTATGCAATTAGCTGCATTTCTGAATGTACATCATGCGGCACTTCTGACTCAGTATTTAAGCTGCCGTGTCAAAGGATTTACAAATTCACGCATCCTGGTGTGACAGTCATGCTTTAGATTGTGTTTCGTGTTCATGCTCCATCACATGTTTTGAATCTATTCCACATGGAATATTTTACTCAAGCTTGATTTTAAAAAGTTATATTGCAAAGTAAATTGGAATTGCAGAATTTGTCAGAAAAAATGCAATTAGATATTTTCCCCAAAATCATTTAGCTCTGATTTATATACAGTGACATGAGATCAATCTGAGGGTTCGTCACATGATTTATGACAGAAGAAAGAAGAAAAAATAAGTTCTGATAAACAAATCAGTTTTTATCTTTCGGACTTTTCCTTCTTGATTTTGTTGAGAAATTGGATCATAGAAATTTTTACTGAAATGAAACCATTTGACAAGTTTGGAGGGAAAAATCCCTATATGGTGGAGGCCTTAACAACTCAGACATTTGAAACGTGACCTCAAATCCACACTGTTTTGTGTAGGATGATAAAGAAGTTGGAAATCACTGGTTTAATATTTAACAATCTGTTGTATTTTTAAAGCTTTTTAAAAAAATGTATGGTATTCTGTTATTTTAAAACTAACCAAAGATGTCAGATAAATGTAGTAGATTAGAAAGAACCATATTTTCCTTGGATTGTTGTGCAGTGGAAGCATAAAGCAGTTCAAAATGGAAAATACTGTTTCTGTAAACATAAATTGCAACTTTTTACTTTAACTTACTTGCTATTTACAATAGATGTTCATGTCTCCTTCAAATACTTTAGATAATCAGGATAAACAGTTGGTTTGTATACAGCGTGTTTGATCAACTGTTTCTTTGTCCATCTCACTGAACATTTGAAAAATCTCTACAATGATTAAAATTATCATAATTGATGGAACTGATGATCAAAACTTTTAAAAAGCAAAACTGTGATACTTGTTTACGAGATAATCAAAATGTGAATAAATAATGTGTGATCCCTGTTAACTTCCAGGACTTGCATCCATCTTGGTTCTAATAGTTGCTGTGATGTTGATGTTGACATACTATATCGATGAAGGCATCAGCGGACACCAGCTGGTCAGAGATTGTATTAAATGTAGATATTGTATTTATCACTAATCCATTGGAAACAAGCTCTCTAATAGACATTATCAGTTACAGATGAACTGCTTTATTTTATTTGTGTGGCCACAACTTGTGCATGAAGTATGAAGTCACCACATGCTGCCGAGTTACCCATCTTTGTTTACTTAGTGTCTGAGTGTTTGTGTAGTTTCTCCACGAATGTGTGTGTGTATGTTAGGATCTGTGTTTGCGGAAGTCGTGACCTCTCCTCCGTCTGGTTGCCAGGTCTGGAGGCCTTTCACAATGGGAGGATTATATCCAATATTAGCCCATTAATCTGGTCTACAGGAAGCTGCGTTATCCCACCAGCACCACACCCGCGAGTCAGGAAGTGTAGGAGCGCACACTCACAACAACACACACACACACACACACGCAGTGATCCAGCAGAGTGTCTGGTTGGGTTTTTCCCATCGTGTTTCCTGTGTCATCGCGGTATCAGATGAGCTTCTGCCCACTATTGTCACTGCTTGAGGTCAGAGCAGGAACAGAACGTTCAGGCAGCAGCACATTGTCTTCATACACATTCTGTAGGAGAGAGTGACCACATTCACAAAGGCGCTGCTGGACTAGAGAACTGCTCCACATGGGGACTGATTAACTCACTGAAACACATTCACAGCTGTGTAGGTGTAGATTTCAAAGAGGACGCAGCAGATACGTCCTTCTCAATATTTAGAACACGCGTGTTTGTCCCCCAAAATAAGACCATGAAAGAAGCAGAACACTTTTTTTGAAAAAACATTGCTAATAGACACAACAATGCCTCAGACAGACTAGAATGGAACAGAATAGAACTTTATTGATCCCTTTGGTGGAAACCTCAGGGAAATTGTTGTAAGAGTCTGAGACTGGTCTGTTCTCTTCAGCACTGAGTCTTATGCAACTGTCAAAATGTAAATTGTGAGCTCATACAATCACAAAACTGGTTGTGGAAAACTTTATTTAATCCATATGCATTCCATTATATTTTAAGCTGTCGCCTGCAGCTTTCATTTTGTGCTTTCTACTATAAATTGATGCAAAACAGACACAAATTGATTAGTAAAATTTCACCAAAATGCAAAAGAAATTTACACACATTTTAAATGCAATTAAAATGTAACATCATTAATCATTAATATAATTTGTCCCGGAAGGTACCTGTGAGATTATTTCTGATTGGCTGGCCGTTCCTCTTTAATGAGTTTAACTGGATGCTTCAGATGTTGTTGTGGCTGAAATGTGCACAAGGTATGTTTTACTGTTACTATGGCAACAACACATCAATGTGGTGCCATTAGCTGCAACAGGTGACATCATTTCTTACCATAAATTTCACCAAGTTTCGCACAAATTACCAAAAAAATACAGTATAGTTTTCTCTCATCTCTACTCATACATAATCTCACAGAGATACTTTTGGTTGTATTTGTCCAGATTCTGTGATTTCTGTCTCTGAGATTTCTGTTATCACTCTATAAAAAATAACTTCAGGTATTATAGAGAAACTTGTCCCTAGATAATCTACATTTCACACCATAGGCAGGGCTTTGTTATGGAAAGTAGTTCCAGTAAAAAAACAAATATCCAATGACACTGACTGTTCAGACCCAAACCGACACAACACAAGGGCACAAGACAATCCAACATGTGGTTTATCAAACTGCATATAACTGCCGCTTGTGTTGTGATGTACCAAACAGCTCTTAGTGGTAAGATAACTGGATGTAAACTTGAAAAACACTACTCCACTTTAATGCTGTCCTGCACTCTGAGGTGTAATATCATACTTTAGTGGGAAACTGTGCTATTTTCACCTTTGTTTAGGCCAGTATTTTGACATCTTTGCAAGTAGTTCCATCTCCTATATTTTATGGATTCTGCTTCCTCTCCAGAGGGGTCTTAATAATGAATAGAGGGATGGTCGTCATGAATCTGTCTCAAAGGCCATCAAAGTTTGAGTCAGCCATCTCCTGCAGCAGCATCTGTAGTTTTAGCCAGAAAAGGAAAAGAAAAACAGATGAGACCCCAAAGTGCTGAGATGCTGAGTGACTTACTGTAGGCTGAGCCTTGATTCGCTCTCAGGGAATATGTCTTGCATAAAGTGCTTTGACAAAATAGACTTTCAAGGTAAAGTTTTAAGAGCATGAAAGAATTATATTCTGGTTGACAGCAGTTATAATCTCTGAAATTGTTCAAAATGACTTCAGTCCTTTGTCTGATATGAGTTCTGTGTGTTCGTCTGTGAAAACAGCCAGTCTGTTGGATGTTTTCACATTACTGAACACACAGGCTGCAGATATTACAAGCAGACAGACAAAGTGAAAGAAGCGATGCATTAGTCAGGCTGATGGTCACAGCTGAAAGGACCGGACAGATGGACACAGACTACGACAGATTCTCTAAAGATGTGAGAAGAAAAACTAGTCATTTGTCTGAGCGCTGTGTGTGGCTGCTTCTCTTTGTCCTCAGTGTGTGTGTATGTATGTGTATTTGTGCATGTCTGTGTGCGCTGATGCATTCATTTTGCAGAGGTGCGTGCAGCATCAGTCTCACTCATCTTTTGCCTCCTCAGAAGTATATTTAGGTTCGGCTAGAGAGCGTTCTTGTGTTTATACAGGTGGTCTTAACCCCTGATCTTTGACCTCGGTTCAGATCAGCCATAAGCCTCCTGGAGGCTCACTAATATCATACTGAACCACCAACATCAATCTCACTGAGATGTGCTCCACTGTAGGTCCCATGTAATAGAAACTGTAGGAATTCAAGTGGTGCAGACCTGAAATGGAAGCTTTTGAAAATATATTACCATCATTAAAATGCCAGCTGTCAAGGATTCTGAGCATCTCCATTGGTGCAGCTGAGGGTGGAGGACTTGACAGTTGTTACTTAGAAACAACACAGTTTGTATCATTTGTAATCCTATCCAGACTGCTAAAAATATCCCAATAACAATCAATCTTGCTTGTAGAGAGAAAAAAATGCCAGTGAAAAACATCCAAATAACTTCATTTAATTTAAAGAAAATATAATAATTACGTCACCATAGAATAGCGCCTGTGTTTACAGGCGGAGGCTGTTAGTCAATATATATCTCACTGAAAATAAGTTGCATAAAAATGTTCCCGTGAAAACCAAAACCAACACTGTGTTAGCTCATCTCTTCATACTTCTCTGCTTTCTTTGCCAAATCGTCTGATTTGTACCGAAGATGCAAACAAAACTTTCAAAACACTGATATTCAATTTCTTTTATAAAATAAGGCTCAGTGAGTTTCTCAAACTCTCAAGCACAGTACATTTAGCCAGAAATAGTAGATTACCTCAGATTTAGTCCTTTTCAGATATAGATTTTTGAGTCAAATACAGTGTTTGTGTTCATATTAATGAAGACACATGTCACCCAGTGTACCTGTGCAGCTTAATTATGTGTTTTTAATAGTTTCAAATTAAACTCTGTGGCACAAAAACAATAACGTATCAGGTTTGAATCCTTAGACAACTACACAGCCACTTAAAAGTGTAAAGTTTAAAGAATTATGTTTTTCTTTACTGAAGTGCAAAATTTTTCCTATTTGATCTTTTTTTTTTTGCCAAACTGAGTAAGAAAAGACCACTTTAAGCAGTCAGTACGAGTCAAATTAATAGTTATAGTAGGGTTTTTTTTGGTTGTGTGTGCCTTCAGGTGGAGTTTTAAGAGAGAATGTATCGTTAACAAATAAGCACAAAGCTGAAAAGTGTACTATTTGCTCGCTAAAAGTATTAGAATTAGAATTATTTCTTGTCATTATAATGCAGTGCAGTACAACTGAATTTTGAACCATGACCATAGATTACAAAGACAAGCCAGGTTAAAGAGGTCTTAGACAGGTAACAAATCTTTTATATACAAATATATGACCCTTAACCCTAACCAGGGTTTTTCCTGCATAGAGGAATTTTTGGTGACCTCCCAAAGAGTTTTAAGTCGTTGCCAAAAGAAAATCACAACAAAATGAAAGAATGAAAATAACCATTCACTGTTTTGTGAACTGAGGTTTTTTAACATAACAGACATTTTTGATTATCAAATGGTCAGAAATATGGAGATTTCTGTCAAATAATGCAACAGATTGATTGCTTTTACTGTATGCAGATGAATCATGCTTACTGTCATACGTATTCACTCCCCCAAAAGCCACATCTGAGCTGGGAAAAACCCAGCCTAACCCCTAACCCAAAGTCCAATTATATTTTACATGTGGTGTAAGATTGAAGATTATCTCATCCTGCCTGTGAAATGGAACAAGTTTCACTCTATTTCTGTTAGTACTGTAACCCTGCCACTTCTTCATTAGGAAAAAATAACTGAAACCTCCATGCGGTCTTTGAAACGTTGTCGTGCAACAACGGTGACGACGTGCACGAGTTGTTATCCGTCTTTTGTGCTTTCTGCAGCTGGTGCGTGCAGCGTCTTTGAGCGGTGAATTGAAGGTAAAGAGGTTTTGATTCAAGAGGCTTTGAGTCCAAACACTTAATCACACAAACTCACTTTCTATTGGCCACAGCGCATGAGTGTCCATTCAGCCTGAGTGACCCGTCACCCTGCCCCCCAGTGCTTTCCTGCATGTGTGTGGGTACATATGTGTAAGATCGAGGGGGTTGGCTGTCAAAGTAATGAATGTTTTTTGGGCCAGACGGTGGGAGAGGAGGGGGGGAGGAAGGTCAGACTGTAACAACAGAGCGACGCCAAGCACCGACACACATGCAAATATACTAATAGAGATGTAAACAGACAGAGAAGGACATGCGTGATTTGTCACGCTCCAACTAAACAACACACTGTAGATGTATTTATTACATGCAGATGTTGACTCGTGAAAATTCGCACCACTGACATCCAAACCAGAGAAACTTGGACGAAAGATGAAAAGAAAACTTGAGATGGATTCACTTTTGAAGGTGATGGGAAGCAGAACAAGGATAGTGGGAAAAAAAGAATCATTTGATGCTTGGAAAGAAGAAGATTTGAACGTTAAAGAGCACGTTGAGCAGCTCAGTGAGTCTTTTCTTCGTAGAACAGAGGTCGAGGTAGGATTGATAGTGTTAGAACAAAAGCCTGGGAGTCGCAGGGTGTCACTGGGGGGTTTTACATTTTCAGGGATCAGTCTGTCACTAGCAGATGTTTGCTAGCTGAGACACATATTCGTGCAGATGAGTAAACGTGTAGCTGTATCACCGATCCTTTACTGTGTCTAGCAGAATACTTTGAGTTCTGATGGATTTTAGTACCGAGTTTAAAAAAAACTTACTGAGACTTAAAGCAGGCAGGAAGTGCTTTGTCAGATTTTGCTGCATTTTTTTTATTTCATTATCAGATTTATCTTGAATATTTCAAATTAAATACACACAAAAATCACAATCACATGATATAAAATCTAATGCAGGGTCTTTAAAATGGCTCAAATGTGCTGTTTTAGTTTAAAGAGTAGATCATTTAAGATGTGCACTTGTTAATTTAGAGATACCTGTTGTTACCTGGGATGGCAACATATTTTTGGAAATCTTCATCGTACTTTTGCAATTTAAATTGACGCAATTTAAAAAGAGAAATTCCCCCTTAATAATAATGGTTGAATGAAAATATGATGGACTCTGCATAAAGGTGGACAAACCTTCTGTTACATCACCCACAGGTTTAATAAAGAGCACTTTACAGTTCGACTGCCATTTTGCCAGTGCCTGACTCTTCCATCAGCCTTAATTATACTCCCTTGTAGATGTGCAAATGGGAAATGCAGACAAAACATGTGTAATTATTGTTCTATTACTTTTCAAGTTCACTGGAGTCCACTTAGAGGTCTCCGTTCCATACATGCACAGTAGATTACATTTATGTCTATCATGGATATATACTACTGCTGAGCACGTGGACTCTTGCAGACTTGAGGAAATGATGAAAGTTGCTTCACATGAACAACAGTGAACCCTTATGGATGTGTACTTGGATGTGAAAAACATAGCACTAGACAAATTCCAGCTAATGCACAACTGAGCACAGAGATGGAGTGGACGGCTCCCTTTGACAGCACCTGCGTATAACTCATAGCAGTCACACCTTTATTTATACATAACTTCAGGCCTTAATACAACTTAAACAAGCGTGTTACATCAAAATTCCCTAACTGTACAGTTTTAATCTGCTGGAAAATTGGCAATAAAGACCAAAACATGTTTTTGTACCAGACTGTAAATGTGTTTATTTCTGCTGTAAAGTTGTGATTGTTAACATGGGGCACTGTAGGGATTGACTGACTTTTGGAGACAGCCTCAAGTGGCCATTCGAGGAACTGCACTTGTAGCACCACTCATACTCCATGTCTTTGCTAGTTTTTGCTTTAGTGGGCATTTAGGCCAGAACTATACTTTAAGCATCCAACACAAGAGTTTGCTAGAGTCTGTGTAAAGCAAATTCCATTATATCCTCAAGTCTGAAGAGTCTGTGGACGTCAGCACGCTGCACAAAATTTGTGGGGCTGTCGTTTAAGGACAGTAGCGCACATGCTTGGCAGTATTTTGCATATACAGAAAACATAAATGCCATCGATTGTGCATGTATGGAACGGAGACCTCGAAGTGGACTAGAACAGTATAACAATAGTTACATATCCATGGTGTCCACACTGGAGCATAATCCAGGCATTTGGAAGACTCTGGCACTGACAAGATGGCAGAAAACACAATGAACTTCACAACTGCTTTTTAGGAAATCTGTGACTTGGCTTCATTTCTCAGCCCCTGAGGGTGATGATCAGAAAACATAGCCTTTTAAATGACCCCATGCACTGACCAGTGCAGGCAGCGGACCCGCCTTGAGCAGCTGGTTCATCTATACTGAGCCTTTGTAATGCGTCTGCATCTAATGTCACGTTAATTATGCTTTTTGTGCTGTGTTCGGGTCAAATGATGACTCTTTTCCATAAAATGAAACACTTGGCCCGTCCAGACGGACTGTGCATCCACTAATGCCGGAGGAGCTGCTCTTGTTATTTCGGCCGAGACAGGCAGCAGATTAGCAGAACCAGAAACACATGTGCATGAGAGTTAGTCCAACTGCAGTCTCCCAAGTTTGTACACGACACACACGGTTGTGTTTCAGCCGTTAGATTAAATATTTACTGCGAGTTTTGCTCCCCTCCCTACGATAATTAAAGGTCGGACTTGGTTTTGAGTGGCAGTTAGACCTGCTGAACATCACGTAGGTGTGCAAAACTTACAGTTATAATCAGATAGGGGATTACAACGAGGTGCTCTAAGTTTTAAAGTTTAATATTAATTTTTTTGCCTGTTTTCGTGAACATTCAGCCACATTTTTTGTACAAGCAGCACATTTAGTCCTAATATCCATCCATCCATTATCTATACACCGCTTAACCCTCACTAGGGTTGCGGGGGGGCTGGAGTCTATCCCAGCTGACTTAGGGTGAAGGCAGGGGACACCCTGGACAGGTCAGCAGTCTATCACAGGGCTACACTTAGAGACAGACAACCAAGCACACTCACATTCACACCTACGGACAATTTAGAATCACCAATTAACCTCAACATGTTTTTGGACTGTGTGGGAGGAAGCCGGAGAACCCGGAGAGAACCCACGCTGCACGGGGAGAACATGCAAACTCCACGCAGAAAGATCCTGGGTGTCCTCACTGGGACGCGAACCGGCGACCTTCTTGCTGCGAGGCAACGGTGCTAACCACCACCACCTTACAGGTTCTAGTATATTTTTAAAAATTTTAAAGCATTTTTTTTGCACTACTCTAGGTGTATTTTCATAGAATCAACATTAAACACTGCTGGTTTTGATTCATAGTTCAGCATTAGAGGCCACCTTGGAAACACTAGACCGCTGCATCATGAGTGATCGAACTGAGTCCTGCTTTAGTAACTAATTCAGTTTGTGGATTCGTTGCAGGTGTTATATAACTAGACCTGCATCCAGGTGATTTCTATTTCTCTTTGTTTCATTACTGAATCAGAGAATTCACTGTGCAGTCGTGTGTCTCCATTGTTTCAGAGTGAGATTAGCAGTGATGACGCTTTAAACTTGTAGGAAAAACCACAAGCAATCAGTTAACTTTTTGCAGTTTGTGTCTTTGTAGTCGCCATCATCCCAACTTGTGTTTACATTTTTTGCACTTCAGCTACAGCTACATGCAGAGACATATATTCTCTTTGTACCAACTCTGTAATAACGAAAGTGCTTGTGTTGGTTTTTTAAAAAGAGATATGTTAAATATGTAATTTACAGTCAGATTTCAATACCAGCGTTGACATTTAAACATCACGTGTGAGCCGTGCGTCACACTTTACTTGTGTGTAACAGAGAATGTGGTGTATATTACGCCTTTTACTGGTTAAAGTGAGATCTGAGCTTTCACTACCTCTTTGCCTTCCATCGGCACAGACTTGCATTCACACTGAAACACTGGGGAAGATGACGCACTTGTCTGTGTAAGAGGGACTGCACCGGGTATCCTTTTACACGGCAAACCACTCGCACTGATGTCAGCCAAGACACTTTCAGCACAGTCAGTTTGAATAGCACCTGATGGCTCAAGGACCACCCGAAACACATCAGCACACACAAACACACACCAGCTTGCGGCGCTTTCTTCCTCTCTGAAACGTGCGAGACGCTGCTGCTGCTGTAAGGCACCCTGGATTAAGTGTTACCAAATGTGCATCCTCCGACATGAGATTTGAAGCATGAGGCCAGCTAAATGTGCTGCAGTCGGCTATTTGCTAATGGTTTAATTGGAGCAGTTCTGTCTGTCGGCCTTGTTGTGGGCCCTGCAGGATAATGAATGAGTCAGTGTGTGCTCATCGAGTGCACGGCGAAGTGGAACCGTGATTGTGAGGAAGAAGCTGCGTTAAGGCCCAAATGAGACCGACTGGGTTCGTAGGCAGATCAGTTCTGTGTGTGAGTGTGTGTGTGTGTGTGTGTGTGTGTGTGGTCTAATGAGCTGGGTTCCATTGTACTGCTGGTGTAAGGTCAAATATGCAGAGTCATTTTACAGATTTTCTCTGATTTGTTCTGTTTTAATTATATGTAATTGCCACCAAAATCACAGAAAAGAGGAAATAATTTACATATTAATCCTAAAAGAGAAACGGGCCCAAACTGTAATTAATGACCACATCAAAAATCAGTATTTGTACAAATAGTAATTTATCCTGTTACAACATTTGACCATAATATTGCACAATTTAAAAAAAGAAACAAAAAACTATAATTCGCAAAAAAATAAAAATTGTACACACATGTTTTATTGTGTGAAAAGAAAAGAAAAAATTAAAAAATGGTAAAAAAAAAATTATTTTAGTTTTTCCTGTTTTAATAAATTTGAAATAATAACTAGCAAAATCACAAAAAAGTATTAATTTACATTTTCAAACTAAAAAAAAAGTTTAAAAAATGTAAATAATCTAACTCCTATTAACATTAATGTAAAAATCTTTATTTCTGTTAATGGTAAATTGTTTTTTGACAATGTTTGACTATAAAATGACACCATTTTACTGTATTTAAATGACCGAAAAATCACAATACTTTACAGACATTTGTGGTTATTTAAGTAAATATAGTAAATTTAAAAAGGTGTTTCCCTGTCATACATCGGGCTGTGTGAACTGCCTTGTCTCTACTCCTTTCATGGCTGCTGCCAGTGTTCTCTCTGTTTTGGGTCTTTTCGGGTCAGCCACAGTTTGGATCACGTCTAATTATACTCAGGCCGCTTCGAACCGGAAGATTTTTGGCTTCTTCTCCGCGGATCCGCTTTGGATCAGGTTTTAGCATTTTGAACCCACGAAGACCCTCAAGTTGAGGCGATGACGTTCAGCTTCAATTTAGCCTGTTGTGTGATCGCTGAATCAAAGAAGGTTTGGAAACGCGTATGACAATTTGTGGGTAACCGGCACTTAAATGCTGCATACATTTGTGAAGAGAGTCCTCACAGAAATCTGAACCACATCCGCACGTGTCAGGAAAACTATGCGCAAACATTTCACAATCTCAAAATAAATGCAGAAGGGCCAACGTTGCTAGGTATTTATATGCAGTGGAAGCAAATTTTTGTCAGAGCACACGTCTGTAAATCTTATTTGTAGATAATATGACTTGCATGTATCACCATTTACAGATTTATTTTCAAACTATTAGCTCCCCCCATGCATTTGTCACCATTGTTGAGGCTGTTTTCTCTTCCTATGTTTGCATGTATATCTGATAATCAGTGTCGGAGCTCTTTTTGAATTTCAGGGGACTGGCAGCACTCATTATTTTCCCTTATGAGGCAGCCATCTTTAGTCCATAATGCCATGTAGCAACAAACTCCTCGTTTGCCTTGTTTGTGTGAGATCTTCTCCTGTGTTTCCCTAAAATGAAGCGACTGTGTACAAAATCGCCAGAGTAAAGTCAAAGTCAGTTAAAATCTGCAGCATTAAAGACGCAAAACCCCCAAACAAATATATCACACTGCTTAAAGAGTCAAGTGCAGGTTAATGTTTGAGTGTAATGGATTTAAGTCGGACCACAGCATCTTCACCTCCTGAGCCTTTTGTGCCTCCCCTAAGCCAGTCTCTTCGCACAGTGAAGGTCACATGACATCCGTGAACTTGGACCAGCCCCGACTGGCTCCGGTCTCCTCGCTAAGCCTCGTCCTCTTCTAATCTTTCCCCACAGCAGTCTGTCGTAACCTATCTAATCTATCTGCCTCTTAAGTTGGAGACTCGCAGCAGAATAGTGGCTCCACATTTCGGTCTGATTGCTTTTATCTTCTGTGAAACCTTAGGGTTGGCGGCGTGCGCATACAGAGCCCTTTGTGTGTTTTTGCTCTGGGAAAGGAAGTCGGCAATTCCCTTTTTATTTTCAGGTCCTGCTTATGTTGCTCTTTTAGAAGTCGTATCAAGCAAAAAATACCGAGCCGTGTCCTTTTCGTGTCCTCTGGACTGCACAGGCGTGTTCATTCTCAGTGTGTCGACTTCGGCATTGTAGTTTAATTACGTGCAGAAATGCAGACTTGCAATTTTCCTCGTTGGACTGAAGTGTGAGATGCAGCTGACAAGCAGAGAACCCAACAGAAGCTTTTAATTTGAGCTCGTAGCCAAGAAGACAGCTATATATCAGCCGCCTCTTTATGGCAAGCGGCTCACATATATTTTTATTTTTGAATCCAGAAACAGCTGTGGCCTTTAGTAAACACAAGTAAAAAGCACTGATGTTGGGAATGTTTTCAGCTGCAGATTTGACATTTGGAGTATTTCAGTCTGAGGAAATTGCTGATTGTTCTCTGATAGAATACCATTGACCATCAGTCTGTTCACAGCTCAGTTTTGTGTCAGAAAGAAGAACAGAAAATCATATAGAGATTGGAGAAATTTAGAGGAAAGGAATGCTAAAACTAAAGAACAGATACTGAAAATCACCTCTATTTTGTAATGTTTTTTTTTTTATTATTGTGGCTAAAATCAACAGCACTCACATAGTTTTCACATTGATTTCATAAACTGCTCACTGGTACCAACTTTAACTCTGGAAATCCCAGCAGTTTCCTGGTCCTCTCACTTTGTTTTTTTGTCACAGTGGTCTTATTTTTCACTGCACTGTAGAATCCTGCTCCTCAAAAACTTTGTTACGCTTCATTGAAGCGTAACAAAGTTATAATGCCCCAATGCAGCTGTGGCTCAGGTGGTAGAGTGGGTTGTCCTCTAATCGTAAGGTTGGCGGTTCGATCCCCTGCCCCTCCACAGTCGAAGTGTTCTTGGGCAAGACACTGAACCCGAAGTTGCTCCCAATGGAAGGCTAGCTCTGTCGCCATTAGTGTATGAATGTGTGTGTGTGAATGGGTGAATGAGAAACATTGTAAAGCGCTTTGAGTGCCGCAAAGGTAGAAAAGCGCTATATAAGTGCAGTCCATTTGCCATTTAATCAAGGGGGGAAAGGAAAAAAAACAAAGGTTGAATGTCTTGATTATTTTGTTCTATAAAAATTGAAAAAAACCTAGAATCAACGTATACAACATTTTTCTGAGTTCCCAAGAGCATCACCAACACTGGAAATATAGTGACTTGCCATACTGTGAATATTTTAGCAAAGGGCACTTAATTTTATAATTATTATTATTATTATTTTTTTAGACAGGTTCCAGTTAATATAAACTGTTTTTCTTTTTGGTGATTTTTTGAGCAAGATATGTAAAATAATTTTGATGAAATATCATGATTTTGAGCTTAAATTTGGTTAATTTTCCCAAAATAGCCCCCCTTTACACAGGATTGCTGCAGGACTTTTAAAAACTTGACAATCCATAGATTTTTATTTCTGTCAGTTTCTTCTTCTGATAAATGATTTTGATGATTACTGTAAAGACAGCACGTCTTTCAAACCTGTTGGCGAGTTTCAGAGTGTTAATTAAAAATGAGTCTGTTGTTTCTGGAGGCATGAGAGGAAATGATGGAAAATGCAGCTCCATTTTATAAGCACAGTTTGCTGATTCTTATTGTTTGCCTTTATGGCTCATTAGCAAATGGTTTTAAAGCCCAGCTCTGGTCTGCAGCCCAGAGGTGGAGGACATCTGGTCTGAGGGTTAAACCATATCAGGCCTCAGAGGCTCATAAAATACTTGTTAGTTGGATCAATTAATTAGATTTTTTTAGCAATTAGAAAAGCTCAGAATGTCACCAGACATGTCCCGCATAACAGTTAGGAGACGGATTGACGCTTTGAAATTTGAGATTTGAACAGACTCCTGGAAGTTCATGCATAGGCAAGACTTTATATTTTAATTTCCTTGGCACCAGTCAGTCAAAGTGATGTATGAGTTTTGGAACTTGCATCTTTTTCTTTCTTTCTTTTAACCAGACAACAAAAAAGGGGGCCCCCATCTTGAATTTCCTCCTCCTTGTTTTGACTTGCTCCGAGGGCCAAGCTCGCTAAAGCTGCGACTGCAATACTTCTGCACACACACACACACACACACAAACTCCGAGGGTTGAGTTTTCGCTGCTAATCACTCTCATATGTGGAGGGGCCGCTGGAAGGCGTGTTGTTTTATCTCACGTCGTCATCTACTGCTACGGCTGCGAGCATGTGTTGCCGGTTAACACTTAAACACAGAGCGAAGGTAAAAAAAAAAGTCCCGGAGAATAAAAAATAAATAAATCAGGCCTATCTATAAATGAAGACGTTTATTGTGTGTGTGTGATCAGGATGGTTGTGCTCATGCATGAGTTGTGAATGCAGCCGGTCGAGTCAGAACATCAGTTTTAGCTCGAAGACTCAAGTGGATTAAGAGCTTAGAGACACACTCCTCCAGAGCTTTACACACAAACCCCCTTCATTCCCTTCACAGGATTGGGGTGACTTAATCTCTAATTTATTCCCCTCTGTGCCAGCTCCCCATTAACCCTCTTTGCCAGAGGAGAGCCTCGGCTCCAGTCGATCCAATGGTGTATTTTTGGTAAATTGCACAAAAGATGCACCAGAGTGTGTTGTGTTTGTGGCTTCTGAGTCACGTTTCTTTGTATTTGTGACAGATGCGTCTGTGATTGCACTAGTTTAAGATGCTAAAAATGATATTAACACCAGATAAGTAACAGTAAGTCCGTCTTCCTTCTGTGTTTCTGTCACTGATCAAATCTGCATCACTTGAACCTGTCAGTATGTTATTGTCTTGAAACAGTTATTTATGCATGTTTGCAATTGAATAGTTTTGTCCTTTATTCTAAAAGGTAGGTTGAGTTTTGCAAAATGTCTTAATGAAAGATATAAGGGCCTCTTAATGAAGCTGGCATTAGAAAGCTGCAGTTTGGGGAAGCAGGATTAACCTATTAAGACGTAAGATGCCCTCTGAGGATTTGAACTGGGGATCCGCTGCTCAGAGCATATGTGCCCATGTGGTCAACGCATTTCTCACCATTACTGACCCAGTTTTCTCTCCACATGTCTGCTACATGCTGTATATATCTATATCAGATCACCAGTGTAGGAGCTGATGCTCTTCTTACACATAGTCCAATATCAGATGACTTTGCATCTTCCCCAATGACTCAGCCATCTTCAGGCTGGTCCCTTTGAGAACATTACACCATGTAGGAATTAAAAAAAACAACTCCTTTTTGTTTGTCTATGTGTGAGAATCTTTTCCTGCAAAAATGAGGAGATTGTGTGTTGACAAGAGAAAGCTGCAGTTTGGGGGAAGGCAGGATTAACTTATTAAGACCAAAGCTGACCTCTAAACTCAGGCGTTCAGGCACGTGTTGTATCAGGTCCTAATGCGCTACATTGAAATTAAAGCAGACTTAGGCTCAGTTTATTAGGTACACCAGTTTAAAACCACCTGGACTGCAAGTAAATCTTCCTCCATCTCAGTTATAACGTCAGCTTTCTTTTAAAATCTTCTAACATAGTGTTGATCATATTATGTTAAACTGAGGCGTTTCAGTTGTTCTGTCCAACCTGTTTATTTCATCGATGGCAAATTAAATTCACAAAAAACTGCATTAGAGTTCAGCACTGCAAACGACATCCAAATTATTCAGTTAAATCAACACCACTCGATATAATTTGAACAAACGCTAAACATTCAAACCTTCCTAACCATAGAATTTATTGCCTCGTGTCCTTTAAACTGAGCAGTCCACAGCAGAAACACCAAGGAGCCCAAATAATTCCGTTTATTTGATATTTAAGCTGCCATTCTGCTGAAAACACTGTCATGGTTTGGGGGATTAGAAATGAAAACAACAAACAATAAAGTGGCATGATAATTATCTGCACAGCTGAGAAATTGACTTGACCGACAGTCATGTGACAAAAATTCAGGGACTTTTCTGCTCGACTGGGCTGAACTGCAGGCTGTGTTTACAAAGAGCAGATCGAAGACAAATGTGGAAACAAGTTAAAAATGTTAGTCGTGAAACATCTATGGTACGTAGAGCCACAAGAAAGTTTTCAGATTTTTTTTAAATGTGTAGAGTAATTCACAAGAGTATGTGAGGAGGAGGAAGGAAAGAGAAATGCATCCATAAATGAGACGGAAGTGCTTCTAGTAACTTAACATTTGGGTCACATGCCACTGATAGGTTGTAGATCTTTCTTGTTAGCTGTAGCTGCAAAAGTAACAGAAACAGAGGACATGCTTCTAAGTATGTGATGATGTCTGATCTTTGAGATTTGAGAACTGAGATGAAAAAATAAATCTGCGTTGCGACTCCTATAATCAAAACAAAACCAGAGGCAGCATTTGTTAACGCTGAGCTAACATAAATCAGTGGGTGCGCAAAATGCATGTGTGTCTTTATATGTCCGATCAAAGTTTTGCAGGCAGAGAAAAGGATGAACTTTCAGGTTTGAGTGTCCGTGTAGGATTCTAAATATCCCATTGTGTCCTGGTCATCCGTGTGTTTCAAACAGTGGTTTGGATCTCAGCTAGATGCAAAGAAGATAGACAGTGATTCTAATGCGATCAGACAGAAATAAGCACGGTGTGTGTGGCCCTCAGGGAGCCTCGGAGACAGTCCGTGGCCTCAAACCCAAACTTAGATTCGTCTTTAATCCCCGCATCATTTTAGATACGTACTCCCGAGAACTTTGGATAAATGAGGAGACATGAGGTGAGGAAAGATTTAAGACAAGCGATAAATAAATACCTTTAAAAAAGACAAAAAGAAAGGAATGTTGTTGAAATGTAACCGCAAGATACTGAGATGTTTGGATAGTAAGGAAGAGTTAGGATAAAGGGTTTTTTTAAAATCATGGCAGGAGGCAATCAATGACATCTCCTTATTTGCTGCTCTGTTTGCTGTATTCTTCTAAAGAGGCAGCAATCAGACAGTTTAGACAAAGATCTCTGCTTCTGATGGGCTCGTTTCATTTTGACTCCCGATAACGAACACTGTGGGAGCTGTGTGAAGCAGGAGCTAGTGTAAAGATATCAAGCTGCCTGTTGGGACAGTACATTGTGTTGTACAGTAAATACCCTTAAAGATCCCTATCATCCCTTTGTTTGGTGTCTTGATGCCAGCTACATGTCAGGGAGACGGACAGTGATTCTAATGGGATCAGGCAGACGTTAATGAGCGCTGTGCTCCCTGTGCGGCAGGATGTCTGCGACCTGGATGTCAGGCTTAAACCTGCACTGGATCTCTCTTGATCCCGCTGGTTTTTTTTATCTCTGCAGACAAACTGAGCCACACGAGGAGGTTTGGGTTTAATTTGCATTCTGTCAAATTGGAGTTAAATGTCAAATCTGCAAATTGAATCCTTTCAAATCCCTTGAAGAATAATTCTAGGTCATTTCAGCCCATTTGCTATAATGTGAAGAATGCAGTTAGCAACATGTCCACTTTAGGCAGAAAATTTCTGTTTACTACAGTCAAATGATTCATGTCACAGACACTTGCTCTTGTATACACTTTCTGCAGTGTCCTTATTGGTCAGAATTGCTTCAGTGCAAAGCCAGCGTGACCCATAGATCCGTACCAACCAGAAACACAACATGTTGAAATATACTGGACTTATCCTGTAAGGAGTCTTTCCTTGCAAAAAGGTCAACAAAACAGGTGCTCCTGATGCATAGGCTGGCGATCAAAGCCCATAAAACCTTTGGGTTAAGCTTCTAACCATCACCCTGTGACGCCTGTATCATTTATGACCTCTAGGTGTGATATTTAGCAATGTTTTTATCTTGTGCACTTGGGTGATGGCTTTATTATTTACATTTCAGTGGTTCAGCTTCCAAAAGGTTCTCATATTTTCCATTTAGAAGTAAGAGGAGGCAATAAACTTTCATAAACACACAACCACTGGGAGATTTAAATGGTCTCAGCTGCAGCCTAAAAATGCTGATGTACACATTTTCTCACAAACAGACATAAAACATAAAATCTGGATCATACAAGTTTGTTTTGTTGGCATCAGTTCTACCGCTTTAGACATTTAACAAGGGAGGACACTCTTATGTAAAGGCTTCTAAAAAAGTCAGTTTTTAGAAGCCTTTACATTTTCATTTTATACAAATTATACGAAACACCTTTTAGCAGAATCACATGCCAGCACAGTTTTTTTTCATGAAAGCTTTAATATTTTCAGTCTGTTGTGTCCTTACACCTCTAATGGACACCTTTTAGAAATGTTTCATTGTAAGCTGAGCTTAACATTTAGAAAATGTCACCTCTTTGGTCAAATAGAAACTGTCCTTTCGCAAAGGCCAACGGGACTCATGAGACAGAACCCATCCCTGTTTGGCTTCTCTGTTTCATGGAGGGACTCTGGCAAGAGCCAAACACTCTGCCGTGCCAGGGACAAGTGGACTGTATGTCCTTTCCACCAGCACAAACGAAATGGGACAAGTCCCCCGAGAAGTCAGATAAAGACCGTAGGAAAAGTTCTCAGAAAAGAAAGAATGAGTGTACATGGAGATAAGAGTGTGTACATGTAACATGCAGGAATGAAAACACTGCCTAAATATGAGCGCAGTTTTAGGAGCACCTGTGTCACGGTGCCGAGGTTTTCCAGGTCAGGGGTTCAGGGAGAGGCTACACCTGAATGCATGGCTCCTGCTGTGGTCTGGAACATTCCTCCGGGCTTCAGTAATGACTCCTAATGGCACTAATGAGCCTCCGCAGAGGAGCCCTGCTCCACATGGGTCTGCTGGAGGGGAGGAGGGGGAAAGGTAAACATCGAAATTGGAAGAAAGATGGAGCTAGACGTGGATGAGTGAAATGGAGACAGTTGGGAGAGAGCGATCTGTGGGAAGAAGGAAAGGATGGGAAAACTTAAACAAAGAACAAGGGAGAATGATGGAGGGAAAGAGAAACAGCCCCAGTATCCCCAGAAATTACACTCACATTCATCCGACGTATGGTTTATGTCTAGTCTCGACTTGCAGAAAAAATACAGTGCCCTTCATGTAGCAGGACGTAGGTGGTCCCGTCATGGGCCTATAATTAATGTTTAATCTTGATTACTATCTTAAACTAACCTTTACTTTAACCTCAATCATACTTTAACCAGTTTCTTTACCCAATTCAGCCTCGAGTTTCCGTGTGCAGAAAAGGCAGGAATCATAAGAAAAACGTTGAATGAAGAAATCTTCACATTTACACCATGTATCAGAGCCAGAATCCTCAGATCTTTAAGTTTCAGTCTGTAAACGACTCTCCTGTGATGTGTTGTTCCCTTGCAAGAATGAACCAAATCTAAGCTTTAAATCATGGTATCAAATCAAAATCATTTTGTTCTACATGTTTCTTAAAAAAAATCCCCCGAACAGATCATAAATATAGATAATTACACATCTATAGTATGTGGAGGCCCCCTTGTCTTTGTATTGGTACCAAGTTTGGAAAACTTCAAAAGATGTTGTACATGTTGATTCCAGATTTTATATTTAAAATAAATAAAGTCTTTTTTCTTTTGTAATGATTAATGGTATTATAGCTGTGTCATACTGCACAGAGGACAGCTTTGAGTTCTCTGTTGTGTCCATAGAGGTGCAGAGGTTTATGTTGCAGTGAAAGATAAGTCCACCAGTGAGTAAAAATGTGACAGGAGCAAACAAAAAAATGCCCAGAAACCGCTTGAACTTCAGAGGGTTGACTTCACATTTGTATACCTGTAACCTTGTCTACTTCAAAAATCTTGATTCTACTTTTATCTTCTGTTCTCCATGTCTTCCTCATCCCATTTTATTCCTTCTTTTTTCCATCTTTTCCTCAATCTCTCTTCTTCTCTCTTTCATGTCTGCTGGTGGAGGTGAGTTATCGATGGGCGAGCTCCAGGATCCATTCCTCGTCAGCGTCCACCTCATCGCCGACCCCGGCCAGGGAAAGTTCCTGCAGCGAGCTGCTGATGCAGTCCTGGCCTGGGTTCACCCTGAGCTGCAGCTCTTCAGAGTCTCTGAACGGGCTTCCGTCTCCCAGCGGTCTCGGCCCAAACGCCACCAAAATGGCAGCCCGGTTGCAGGTTGCCAGCCGGCTCTGGCGGTCATCCTCTTCTTGCAGGAGGCGTACGGTGGTGAGGAGCACATACTGATGCTGCACCGCGCTCTGCAGAGGCCGCCTTGGCGCTACCACCACACCGAGAAGGTCAGCAATGGCCGCCGGATGCTGCCTCTGACGCCATGCAGTCAGGACTTCTTCACTCTGTCTTCTGGGACGCCGCTCTGGGCCGTACGGCAGGTCCACTATGGGAAGGAAATTGTGCGATTTACAGTTTATTGCCGTCACGAAAATTATGCTGACATGGTGCGGCTGTACAAGCTGCTGCTTCAGCGGAGGGTCGCGCAGAAGAAGGAGGACTTTTGCTTCTTCGTGGTGTACTCCAACCCTGACATGGAGATCCAGCTGTCGTTTAAGAGGCTCCCACGCGGTCAGAGTCCTGTGGTGCTGGAGTCGGCGGTGATGGAGGTGAGGGTACGAGATGTTGGAGTGCTGGTGCCTCTGTTGCCTCACCCCTGCAGCCCCATCAGCGAGGTCCGCTGGCAGACGGAGGACTACGACGGAAACAAGATCCTGCTGCAGGTAAGATGTTTTTGGGTTGGTGTCAGTTTTTTTCTGTGCCAGAAAAATCTTGGCTGTGTCCAAACTCACTCTTTTTCATTCACTATACTAGACTGTAGAGTCAGCAGTTTATGTACTCATAAATCACTGACATGAGGCGTAGTGCTGCTACAACTGTATGTTTTGCATCCTCATGCTGGAACTCATTGCATTGTGGGATTGTAAGCAGAAAGTAGTGAACTTTAATGTTTAAAAGTTGGTGAATCTGCAAGAATTTGCTCTGTTTCTGCATGAATTTGACCAAAAACATCATTAGATTGTCATAATAAATAGGAATTCTAAAGGTTTCACCAACTTCCAAGCCCTCGTCAGAGACTTTCATGTCTCTAAGACCTGCAGTTTGTCATCAGGATATCCTAAAAAACTACCACTACGACTACAAAGAAGTGATTTCATTTAAATCTAATGAAAAGGGACAAGATATTTGTTTTTGGTACAATTTGGCCTTATATAAAGCAGACTTCTGAAACATGAGGCTCAGAATAGTTTCTTTTCTGGATTCCCTGGATCACAACCAACATGTCAGACTATATTATTTTCTGCTATTAAATATTATCTAGTAAAACTAATCTTGGGAAGAGCACCGTATCCACCACGTCAGGACAGAAATAAGCACAGAAGAAGGGATGGTTTGCTCAGTTTGCAGTCTGGATTTATAATGATTGTGTGCAAGAAAAACAGACCGAAAAAGGTTTCAGAAGGAGACGTAAAACAGTTTCTGAATCCAGAAATAACAAGCTCATACGGCAGACAAAGAGGCTTTTAGTCGTTTTAATGCAGGCCCCTAATTTAATTCATCCATCCACCCATCCGTCCATCCATTATCCAGACTTGTAAAAGTTTGCCTTGTCCACTGTAACTGCTTCATGCTGGCTACACAACAGTGAATGCTGCTGGAAGGCTTGTGCGTGAATGAATGTACTGACTGGCGGACAGACAGACAGACAGACATGCACACAACGGCTGCTGTTTGAAGGGTATCGGTTTCAGTTGCGTCCAGCCGGCGGGAGGTAAGTAGTTTTGAAAGTTCAAGCCGATTAAGCTGCAGTCCATTACTGGGATTGGAACAGCACCGAGAGAAACAATAAGCTAATCTGCCGTGACAATGGACCATATGCATGATGCTTAACTGCCACCTGGACTGAAGTCATGTGCTCCTGCACAAAGTAACAAGCAAGTTGCTCTTTACGTCTCACGTCAAACACTCCCGAATGATTCCATAAAACAAAGTCTTAGACGATTAGCCGGGCTTAGCATAAAGACTGTAAACACATTCTGAAACAAACATGGTGTTGATCTAAAGAGAGTTGGAGTGTTTCCAGAAGGTCAAGCTGACTATCTGACTGTACAGATTTACAGCAGGATTGTCGTCTTTGAACGACATCCTCAGTCAACACAGGAACACAATATGGCAATCACTTTTTATTGTTATTTTCTCTTCTGAGAAATTGGCTCTATGTTTTACAAAATCAAACTTATTGGAGATGAAAACACCCACAGCTACTGTACAATATGAACATTTCAGTGTTGAAAGTTGGACAACACAGCAAATTTATCCAAACCTGACTCAGAATATGAACTGATTTTAACTGCTGAATGTTTATTCACGTTTCAACAAAGTCCTAATACCAGAAATTAGGTCGTCTGTAACAATACACATGAACTTCAGTCCATTTCAGTCTAAACTTTTATTTTAACAAGTTGATGCACACACTGGGTTAGAACACATAAAACAATGTTGACAGACGGAACAGTGACAGTAGTGATCCCTCAATGGTATGAGCAGCATTGTTGTCTTTGCATGAACACCAAAATGTTAGCCTGAACACTGTGTTAGTGTTTTAACAACTGTTGTAGCTGCTGCTGTCATTCAGGATGTGACAGTGGTGACGACATGTTAATATAAAATGACATTTACTCACCTTGAATTCTGTGTTTAGATCCGATTTGTGTCTCTGAGCTGCTTCATTAAGTTTGAGGCATTTGTTCTGTTTGCTCCAAATGTCCTGTGAGCACGTTTGCATTCTGGCTTTTAGTCATCTTTAACTTATCCCTGATTATCTGACATACACAACACATACATCGTTTGACCACATCCTGCACTTTCTGTCATCATTACTGACCAGTATCTCCAGCACCTACACCATCTTCAGTACCTTTGTTACTCGAGCAACAAGCAATGACATGTTTTCAGGATTTTGGCATCAATTTAGTCACTTCTTGTGAAATCACTGGCGCCTTTAGTTTAATGTTTCACAGCACAACCTTGGGAGTTGGAGGTACACAGGTTTGTGTTTTGAGTTATCAAAGAAGCATATTTTCTATCACAGGCTTAAAGTATTTATATTGATGAGCACATGAAGTGAGTTTCATTTCCATCCAGACCTCAAAAATGCACCAGCTGTCAGTCTTTTAACTATCTTCTCTTTTCATACAAAAAAATGACTCTGCAGAAAATTAATGTATCCTTTCAACACACTGCATGGTCCAAAAACGTCCTCCAGTTTCATTTTCCTGTTCTCTTCAGGGTGTTGTAGCTTGTTTTAGGATCTTTACAATTTCTGTTAGTCTTTAAATATTTTCTCAGTTTGATTAATTTCATCACTATTAAGATTAAAATGGTGAATTGGTCATAGTTGCTCAGATTTCAAGGTGATGTCTTCAAATGTCATCTTTTGTCAGAGTAAAACCTAAAAATACAGAGTTAACCAATAAATACGACAAAAACAGCAGCAAAGTCTAAAGTTTTACCATCTGCTTTTTTCTGTTCTCTTTGAAAATGAAAATCAGTGTGTTCAGAAACCAACAGTCCAGTGGCCACAAACTACTGATCAGATGAAGAATTGCGCTCATAAACTTAAATCTAATCACATTTTCGTGCCTCTGCAGTCCCGCGTAGTCGAGCGTTAGCGTTCAGTTATCGTGTTTTTGGCTCGCAGAGGTCAGATCTCCGGCTGACCTGGCATATCCCAAGATAACTAAAGCTTAGAGGAGCAAAGGGTCTGATCATCGCCATGTCAACAAGCTCATTACCCAGCACCCCCTGCTGCGGCTCGTCATCGGCATTGTACCATGTTGTCCTCACGGAAAACTGGACACATGCTGTCAAGTCACATTAGCAAACGGAGACACACAAGCTTTCACCCAAACATGCACAGGAGCCGATTTGGTAAATAACAACCCATTCAGTTTAAAATGACAGAAGATGACAACAGCCTTTTTCCGTCCTGTGGGGGGAAACGAACACATGCAGCCAAACAGCTGCTCCGTGGCTCAGAGCGAAGGAAAGTTACAGCAGAAGAAGAAAAGACAAAGTGAAGAAGAAAGTGAGGAAAAGATAAACAGGATGAAGTGGACTGTGCTGCAGAGAGACGAACGGAGACAGAGGGGAAAGGTGGTTTATAAAAGAGCTTTGAGACATTGAGCAGAGAGAGAAGAAAACACACGAGGCTTTGTTACGCTGGATTTTTTTTCCATCTTCACACACTCTTGCAGTTTTATTCTTATGAGGACCTTCACTGACATAATACATTTCCAAACCTCTGATTCTAACCGTCACCGCTACAGACCTAAAGCTTAACGCTGCATTTAATGAGGAAAGATCGACTCTGGGTTGCACCAGCAATTCATAAATGTAAAACCCTTCCTAAGTTTAATTTAGTGATTTATGATTTATTAATGAAACTCTGGCAGTGTTACAGTGAGTAAAGAAATGTGTCCTGCACTGATGTGCAAATTAAATTCTGGGAAACGTAGAACCGCTTCCAGCAATCAACCAAACAGCAAGAGAAGTGCAAAAGATACCAACACGTAGAAAAGATTTATTAAATGTCTGCTTACATGAAGCAATATTTGCACATTCCTGCACACTGTAAATATTTCTGTGAGGTTTTATTACCTAAAATTCCTCACATTTGCTCCACTTTTTGCTTGTTTGATTTGTAACATTTACTTGCTGTTGGCGCACAAGAGGCGCTTGCTTTCTTTTAAAATCTTTTTATCCTCATTTAAAAATTCTCCCAAACAAATCACGTCAAATTTCTCGTACGTTAAAACATGCTCGGCAAAAACACTGATTCTGATTTTGAGAAACACTGTCACACTAAAAGGCGTTCATGCAGTTTACAACAACTAAACCAAGTTAACCCAACTGAGTTTATTTATTCTTTTATCCAAATAGCATAATGTTTTGCACTTTTAGGTAGGTTATCTTGTTTTCTGAATGTAACTGAAAATCTTAAAGGTTTAGGTCAGGGGTGTCAATCTCAAAAACACAGTGGGCCAAAATTTAAGACCTGAACAAAGTCGCGGGCCAACATTGAGCAAATGAACCTTTTAATATGGACCGAAACAAATTTTGCTTTAACATTGAATATGGAACAAGCAACGCATCAATGGCACAGTGACAGTTGTAGTGTGAAGTCTCTATGCCTACTGTCACAGAGGAGAGGGAGTTTCTGGGTCCTGTCCTGATTGATGCGCCAAAACAACAACAGGGCATTATGGGATTTGTAGTATAGCGGTGAATGCGCTGTACAGTATAATATCGGGGGCAGCTGTAGTAGTCATTTGGTATTGTCTCGCGGGCCAAATATAATTACAAAGCAGGCCAAATTTGGCCCGCGGGCCAGAATTTGACATCCCTGGTTTAGGTCATCGTGATGAAACAGCACCACCATGTTTGAACACAGATGTGTCCACCTTTGGGCCATGCTGTGTGATTTTGAAAATAACTGACGTTGCTCGACTTAGTTTTTCTGTGAAATATATATGTTGCAATATGAGAAAACACAGTCATAGTCACTAGATTTTCAGCAGCACATTTGCATTGAAAATCCAAACTAATTTAAAAAAGCAGTCAAAAAACAACATTTGACACCTTTTTCATACGACAGAACACTTTAGTAGATTTTTGCTTTAGATGCCATTTAGATCTGACTCTGTACTCATCATACAAAGGTTTGTTGTGCTAATTTAAATATTAGCCTCCATTACAACAAACTCTCTTTTGTAAAAACAGGTTAGAACACAGTAAAATTTAAACTGCAGAAACTCCAGTTCATCCCAATTACAAAACCAGTTTCTCACTTATCTGTTGTAAGGCTGACATGATTGCGACATTTTAGTGGACAGTTATTGTCACACAAATAATTGCAATTAACAATTTAATTAACTTTTTATGTTAATTGTACGCCTCTATCACTTTTTGACTCCTCACCTTTTAGCTGTAAATCCAACAAACTGCCTCCTCAAAGCTACTCTGCTCTTCTTTTTCATTTGGCTTGAAGCCAGAATGTACCCCGGGCAGTGCTGTGGTTTGGGCTTTGCAGCTAAATCCATGATGTTAATGTCAATAGATGCTCATTGAAATGCAGTCGGTTGAATATTAGAAGTTAAGTGCCTCAAGATAAACAGTTGGTGCCATTAAATCTCAGCAGAAGCAAATAGTGAGGGAAAAAAAAGACATGGAAATGTTTGAAATATGAGATTTCTGGTAGTTCCATCCAGCTGTTCTCATACAGGTGAAGTGATTATGCAAAACGATCAAGGTCAGCTCAAATCATTGTGACTAGCCTGTGGGACATGTTTTACGTCGCACGTTTTAAGTTCAGTGTTAGATGCGGATTCTTGTCGCTGCAAAGGTTCAAAGTAAAGGCATGAGAATATTGTTTTCCCGGGTTGTGAAGTATTTTTGCAATTTCTGCCTATAATCCACCAGAGTTTTGTCTTTCAGTGTCAGGAATCCACAGCGCTATCGAGTCATGGGGTGACTCCTTGTTCATAGGGACAGTTTCTGGGGAAGAAACTAAAACTTTGATTTCTTTGCAAACTCTAAAATAATTTCAAACTTTAGCATTGCTTTCAACGGTGTTAAACTTCTTTTTTTTCTGTGAATGGAGTTTACTCAGGTGTCTTTATGTGATAGCAGTTGGCTGTTATTGTGATAACACATGACTTTTATTACTGGGAGAAACTGTGGAATAAATGAAAACGCTAGTAAGTGACTTTAGAATCTCATTCAAGCTCTCACCATGTCCTCATACGCGCTCCTCCTGATTCATTACAATCACTGACAGCAGCTCGACTCTCCTACACGCCGTTAGCGAGAAGCAGCAGATAATGTGAGTGCTGCTCTCACCGCCAGACTCTCACTTAACAGAACGCCCACTCAGCTTGTGTAAACCAGTGTCCCCTTAACGAGCAATTTGCCTAACGAGCTGCTTCTGGAAATACAAACATCCTGATCAGTGGTCCCACATTTTTATGTTTTCACGCTGTTGTTTTGGGGTTTTGTGTTTGGTGTTGGTGCTGTTTCATTAACCCGATTCACACTTTACAGCAACACAGAGACATTTCAAAGTCAAAGGCACCGTTTTTCATTTAGCACATTTAAACCATCGCACTAAAGTACTTTCCATCTTTGCAAAACTACTCATAATCCCTTTCTTCCCATGTTTCTGTCGCCATTTTATTTATTCATCTTTTACTTATTTTCCTACTTTGTAAAGCATCTCTGAGCGTCTTGAAACAAGAATTGCGTTTATTATTTCCAGAAGAAAAGACTGTGATTGGTGTCATAAAGTAACATGACAAGCTTAGATATCGGAATAAAGAGCCTGAAATATTATTTATTGTATCATTATACCTATGCAATTTACATATTAGGAGTTTAAAAACTACAAAAAATATATAAAATACTACTTTACTTGACTGTCTTACACAATAAGACTGAGACCCTGCTGTGATATTATGGTGGATAATTACATTTACAACACTTTTAAACAATGAATGCTTAAGAAAACTGTGATATTTATAAATTAAATGTGTAAATATTTGTGCAAATATATACATATATAGGTAAAGGTATGAATAATCAAATACAGTATACATTCAGTCACCTACACAGTACAGTAATAATGTTTTATTATGAAGTACAATAAGGGAAAATACCAACATATTGCATATATTATTTGTGTGAATATGCTTCCATCAAGATTAACAGTTATTTGAACTCAAACATGTCTTGAGGTGACTTCTTCAGATCATTTGTTTTGTGAACACTTCACAATAACAATTACAGTTATTATATAGTAGATATGTTTTTATTTTTCTCAGTAAAAAGTCTCTTACATGTGATCCATCAAATGTTAACTAAATTCTAACTTTTAGATCAACTTCTCCTTCCAGCCCCGTTCGGGAGGATAATAAATTTCCTCACAGTTACATTCCCTGTTCAAGAGTTGGACTCGAGCCATCGTTATCAGCAAATTATTTATTAACGTTATAAACGCAGACTCCGTTATTTCCCACACTGACTCGAGCCTGTCGTGGTAAATCACCATTCAGCTCGTCTCTCGTTCTCAAGATTTGCCTTCGTGATATTTATTGTTGTTGAACTTCAACATATGGAAATCTGCAGACCTCCCCCCCTCCTCCTCCTCCTCTATCCCCGCGCTCTTGGAAATAATTGTCTTGAGGCTGCTGTGTGGAAAGTTATTGCTTCTCTCTCTGTATTGTCTGGTTGGATGACAGAGCAGACACGAGAACAGAAATGTGGAGAAGCTATCAGCAGCAGCAGCAGCGAGAGGACGACGCAGCCGTGCACTCCAATCTGTACACAGAAGGAAATCGCAGTCGAGAACCTGAACTGACAAAGCGGTGAAACGAATACGGCTGCAGCTGCCTGGCATTTCAAAAACAAGAACATTTCCACATTTATGTCAGAACGGGGGAATGTTGCGTCGTAGCTTTCCAGCCCTGCTTACTCGGTGGATGGTAATTGACTGAAGATTTGTGGTAGATTTTCTGAACAGCCGTCTCTGTGTTTTGAGATACTTTGGTCCATAAATGGAGGTGTGATCCACTTGGGGCTCCTCTGGATGCTGATGACTTCTGCAGCTGCCTGCTGTGATTCATAACGTGGCCGGGCGGAGAACGGGGGGGGGGCGTGATGGGGGCTTTTTTTGTAAACCCCGGGGTTCCCTTGTACCCCTTTCCTCTTTCACTTTGTTGCCTGTGTGTCGTGTGAGGAGCGCTGGGTTGCATGAGAGCCCTGCAGAGGAAGTTAATGGTCTTGAATATGCACCTCCTTCCTTTGTATCCCCTATGATCATATATTTCACCACATGAACAGAACATACAATAAGATTTGGGAGCACTCTTTTGCAAACATCTCACTGGAAACGAGCAAAAATTCCTTACAAAGTGCTCTTTCAAAGGTCATTAATTACATTTAAAGGGCCCATTTTTAAGCTTCCCCTTCCTGTAGTGTGTTATATGACTTTTTTGGTCATTTGAAGGCTCTGTAAATTTCAAAGGCAAAGGGAGTTACTCTCACACAGAAAACTCCTTACATGCCTGAAAGGCCTCATTTGAAATTCAGGCTTTTCTTCTGCCATTTGTTTACATCACCATTTAACACATTAGCATAATTCCAACCCCTCGTACAAAAAAAATGAAGAGTTGGATCACAGTCTGGCATTGCTTTCTCACTGGACCCACTTTTGCTCAAGATACAATACATTTATCTGCCCCTCTGCTCAGAGATCTGGGGTTAAACTTGTGTCCAGGCAGCAACTACACCACAAGCAGCAAGGTGTCTGATGTAGTGTGCGAATGCCGAAAACATAGATGGAGATCTGCAATATGGGAATGGAGCAATCCCAGTGGAGTCCAAGCAACTGGAACCAACAGCATAGTAGAAAATAGCAACATCTACATGGCTATGGACTGCAGGTCCACAAGGGAATCAAGGCCTTTCGGTACATACCCAGCATTGCCTCATGGGAGTTTATGGGAGTGTTTCAGACAGAGGGTGAGAGGAGATGCTGCAGCAAAGTACAGGATGACAAAAATAGTGTGTGTTTTGAACTTTAAAGCATTCAATTCAGTTCAATACTTTATTGTCATTGTCATAACACATTTACAAATAACGAGATAGCGTTTGAGCATGTTAATACTGTCATAGTAAAAGATTAAAAAGTGCAAAAGTGCCTCCCAGATAAAAAAATATGTCAAAAATGTGTACTGTCTACTATTTAGCACAGCAAGAGAAGAGACAGCACACACAAAAGAAAGGAGGGTAGGCTTGCTTGCATGCGTTAAAGCATTTAAACATATTCTAGTGTCCTCTAAAATTCTGACTCTGTAAATGTGCATAATACGGTCACTTCAACCTGTGTTTATCAGAAATCTTACAGAAACAATCGAACAAAAAATGAAAGCACAAGCATTACATGATCTTAGGAACCAAAGAAAATCTGTCACAACACTCTGGAAAATCTGACCGTAAAATGAGCAAAAACAAATCGTACACTGCAATTAAACTTCAGAAATTCAGGATGAAGGTATCTGAAATTAGACAGACCTGCAGGAAATTAGAATGGTAGAATCAGAGTGGACCATATTTTGACGCTGCTCAGAGCTGTAAGCAAAAGGAAAGCGGTCGGTGGCTGTCATGGCAGCAACAAAAGAGCCTGCTGGTGGGCATCAGAGGAAACTCTCTGAGGGTTTGTTTGCTTCATTTGATGCTTGTAAGGCGAGAAAGTCTGCTGCTCCTGTGACGGTGGAAGAGAAAAACATATTTATGGGGAAAGTTGAGGAATGTCATGTGGAAAGATGGATCACTTCAACCAGCTTCTGTCCCTTGGGTTAGGAGGGGAATCCAGGGATTATATACAGCAGCAGGGGTTTTTACTCAACAGGGAAAGAAAGAGTCTGAGGAACTCCTGAACCAAAAAGATAACACTGCAATGTCGGAGAAAGAGTGGGAAGCCTCGGGGGAAACTTTGTCCCTGCGTTACTGAACGAAGCAGATGCAAAGTACTGGAGGGTTCACTCTGAGATGCACAAGACTCTGAATACTGCAGGACTGTCTTATTGTACTATAAGAAGAGGACAAATAAACAGAGATGGCTTAAAGTTGAATGGAAAATTCAATCCTGCACCTCTGTGCAGATAGAAACTATCAGTCCAGTGGCAGAACTCCAGTCTGCTCCTGCTCCACAGTTCTGCTTTGCAGGAAATCTGACATTAATTGAAAGATCTCATCTCTCGTACTTCAGGAACTACACTCTAATGTGAGATTATAGGCCTCTTTTTTCTTTATAACAGCAGACCAGAAGGAAACACATCACATATGTAAATAATAAAAACTGGAATCCATTTAGATTAGCCAGCTCCAAAGCCCTGCTATTTGTCAGTCTGGCTCGCTGTCAGCGTTTAGGGCGACAGTTAGTGGAACAGAGCCAGCCGAGTGTCAGCAGTTCAACCTGTGCTTTTCCTACTGTGACAAGTCAAGTGTCTGGAATAAGAGGCCTATCCAGACCAGAGAGGGGTTCTACTTCAAGTCATAACCAGAAAATATAAAGACATACTGGTTTGCAGCATTTAAAAGCCTTTAATAAATGGGTTTAGTGTTTTAATTGACAGTCCTCATCAGGGCATATAAAGTCACGTAGCAGCTCATAGGCTGGTTTCAGACATTCAGAGCTAATTGTCACTGGTGCAGTTTAACAAGCAGCTGCATCATTAGGTGAATTCTATCACAGCAAACCAAACAGTTTTTACTCACTGTGGGCTCATTTTTCACTGCAATATAAAGTCCTGCACCTCCATGGAAACGATACGATGATGAATAGAACTAGAGAGAACCTAAAAAATGTATTTTTAGCAGCATCACAGTTAAAATACCATAAACTATTAAAAAAAAAAAAAAAAAGACTGAACTGTTGGTCACAGCTGAGTCAGTCGTGGCTTCTCAGTGGAGCTGAGGTGCAGAGACTTTTTAGTTTTTTTGAGAATCTGGTGCAAATGATTTATTACTGGTGATTTTATTTTTATTTTTTAAAATTAGACATGTAGAATGAAGTGATATTGAGTAAATATCACAATTTTAAAGTAACGTTTGGTTGTTTTACCCAATGGAACCAAGCATGATTAGCTTAAAGGACCATTGAAAAGTTGAAAATTTTCAGATTCTTTGCCATTTTTTAAATTTGTTTTCAGATAGCATGCCTCAAACCCACTGACAGGTTTTGGGGTTCACTACAAAGATAATAATATATAGTATACATGTAGAAATAGTTCACTTTCAGACTTGTTCTTGCCAGTTTCAACTTGATGCCACCACTCATAGCTCCGTTTGACTGAAAACAAAACAACATGTTAGACTGTTTATCAGCCTGTCAGCTCTGAATTAAATTATTTTAATTTGACCAATTATCTAGGAACCAACTTGATGATGTGTTATTGCAGTTTTTTTTCTTCTTCTTTTTATTAGACAAGTTAAATGTTGCTATGTTCAAGTCAGGTTCCTGTTTTGCACTGCAGACTGTCTTATAGCAGTAAAATGCACATATTTTCAATAGATCATATTCTTATTGTTTTTTTCTTTTCTTCTGCTCAGGTCCAAGGTACACACTTCAAACACCGACAGGATCCCCGCCATATATCATCCACCGTCACTGAATCAGCCTCGGCTCCGTCCACCTTCACCCGCAGCGCCGCCTCCTACAGGAACCACCGTTACCATCACCGGTCCACGTCGCGTCCCAGAGTCCACCAGACATCCCAGGGCTCCTTGCCTCTGGCCGGGGAGGATCCGGACGAGCAGGATCAGTGGTCCGACCGGCACCATCCTGACAGCTGGAGGTCCCAGTGGAGGGGCCACCGGTCCGGATCCCTCTTCTCCCTCCCCAACATGGGCTCAGCCAGCTCCAGGTCCACCTGCTCCTCTCCTGGGCCTCCTCCCAGCCCCCATCACCGGAGCCACTCCCTCCACCGGAGCTCCTCCCTCGTCCCGCCCTTCCGCCTCAACGTGGACGCCCTGATCGGGGCAGAGGAGACGGATGTGGACACCGGGGACAAAGTGAATCCGGGCAGCAGCGTGGACCTCACAGTGGTGTCTGCGTACACCAAATCCAGCCTGCCACAGACTTCTCGGCCTTTATCAGCCCCTCCAGAGGACATCAGACCCTCCTTCTCTCCTGTCATCCCAGAGAACAGCTACAAGTCAGCCACACTGGGCCGGACTCCCAACAGCTTCTCCCTCAAAAGCACTCCGTCTACCTTGCGGGGGTCACGACCCCAAAGCAGCGTGACGACACTGTCATCTTCTAGCAACGTCTCCATAAACCAGTCAGACAGTTGCAGCATTATTAGTGCAGCAGTTGAAGAAGTAGACAAGGCAGAAGAAGAAGAAGAGCAAGAATTCTACATCTGATCTCCTGTTAAAGGCTGAGAGAACTTTTTGTAACTGGTAATGACTTCAGTGCTAAAATGCAGCTCCGCTCTGCCCCCTGGTGTTGGTTTAGTAGTACAACTACAGGAACGTGACAGTACAAACTGGAGCACAGCACAAAGTTTGTCAGATGTTCTTAAGTGTTTGCTTTCTCGCATGTAGATAAACGCTTTGTAAATGTGCAGAAACATATTACGCATTTAACGGACCAATCACATAACTGTGTACAGAAACACTATTCAATAAAAGAAAATTCGCTCCCTTTCAAGTGTGTATAAATGGTGTGGGTGATCACTTTCAGTATTTAATTTAACTTTGTTTATGTTTTGCACAATATCCACACAGTGCAGAGAGTCTGATTCAGTGAGAATGACAGCATTTTTATACTCAATTTCATACTTGAGGCTAAATGCATTAGGGATATTGGTAACATCCCCAGTGGTGAAACAAGTCCAGATTTCATAAAGGACAGTGTATGAAGGATCTGAGAGATGATGGCTGACTAAGAGCTGACAGTTAAGTGAGATGGATGGTTTGACTTTCTTTTTCACATGGTAACCTTGAGCAGATGGCATTGATTTTTTTTTTTTTCTTTAGTTGTGGTTGAATTACAAGAACTGTAGTGAACTGTGCTCCCATTTGAACCATCAAATGTATCTAATGTATATGCAGTATCAATGAGCCTTTTCATACAGTCTATGATTCATAAACACAGACTAAATGTGCAGGTGGTAAGGAGTGGATGGCACCACAAAGACCACTTTGACGCCCCCTGCTGGCCTGGATTGTAACTATCCAGATACGCGCTTGTGCATAAACCGTCACATGGTGTGTAAAAGTAAAAAATATTTTTACTTGTCAAGCTTTTTTTTTTTTTTTGGCCATATAACTGTGTGTGAGCAAACAGTTGATTGCTTTTACATCTAGAAAAATTCACTTGGGAGTCTTGTTTCTGGTCATCCAATGAGTGTCAGTTTAACATTCCTGCTCCTTTCTAATGCTGGTTTTGAACCCATCACCTCCAAAGAAGTATTTGTTTAGTTGTGTGATGTAGCGAGCAGTGGGTTTATTAATGCTCTTTTGCTGATAGAAAGTTGATTAAGACACTAAGACTAAACCAAACAGAAAAATGCACCTTAACCATGAGCTCAAAACTATCAGCAGGAGAAGGAGGATGAAGAAACTGAAATTTAGACCAATGCAGTCAGCTGGACTTATAATTCAGTTATCTACAACTACTTAATAAATCTTCAGAGCAGAAAAATGGGGAACACACTGTTTAGTTCACAGCTTTTTATTATGCAAACAGACTAATGTTTCAAACACTGCATCTCCATGAGGGGTCAGATGTTAAGTGTGTTCAATAAAAGGCTGTAAATCAAGCAGTGTGCTCCTGCTCCATTTTTTTTTCTGGAAATTTGCTGTTGAGCTGAGAAGCATCTGTTCCAGCTGCAAAATCCCTGTTTCTCCTATTTAACAAAACATTTGTTTTACAGTTATTAGAGGGCAAGGATTCCTTTAAGAAGCCTAAAATACTTTAACCTTGAATTCCTTAAAGGCTTCTTAAGCTACACACATTCAAATGTATAAATTCAGGATGCTGTAAATGTGTTTATTTTTATTTTACTTGTAGTTTGCAAGGTCTTTTTAAAAAAAAAAAATTATTTATACCTTAAATATGTAAATGCAAATTCCTCCTTTCTTTTGTTTCATGCCAGTAACTTTTCTCTCACTTGAACGAGGCCTGCTTCTTTTAGAGCCACGTCCCCTACAAAAAAAAAAGAAGCCACATTTCACGCTTTACACGCCGTCATTCTTTGTTGTCAGAAGCCGCCACCTCAAGACGACTGGCAGAGACACTGGATGATGATGAAACAACTGTCTGGTGTCCTCAGATCATTTGCAGAAAGTCAGACACCAAACATCATTATCTATGAAGACAGACCTGCAGCTGCAAACTGTTTGTGTGGATTCATTGGCACAGAGGTTCCTGCAGCTTTACAAAATCACACAACACATTTAACAGCTAAACTGGACATGCAGTGCAGATGTCTGATATTTCAGGTGTCCACACTGAAAAATATCACTTTCATTTCTGATATCCACTTTCAGACATCGACTGTCTAGTTCTAACTCGTCATATTTCTGCTTCAAGGTATCTCTTTTCTCCCGAGTTCAGCGGGTCAAAATTGTCCTTTTTAGAGTCTTGAATTAAACTTGAACTGCTCACAATAACTCCGTGTAGTTGAGATCTCAAACTGGAATCCTGCCGAGTCAGAGTGTAAATACCCATGTCTTGCATTCGAGCTCTGACTCAGCAAATTTTTTTTAGGGGAAAAAAGCCAAATTAAGTGACCATGATTCGATGGTAAAACGCAATAAAAGGGGAAAACCTGTAAGGCAGGTAAATACTTTTCCAAGGCTCTGTATACCATGTTATGGCAGTGCAACTGAAACTGTTTTACCAACATGTCAGAGCAGTACATATTGAGTCTCTAATGAACAAAGCTCTTGTTCATTGATGGCAAAATTATTAAACTAATAGCAAAAAAGGGTTAAAAATTTTTTTTTTAAAAAGTCACCAGAAAAAGATGGAAATTTACAAATTAAGCAAAATTAATACAAAAACAAAAAAAAAATACGAACTTCAATGCATATGACTCCAAGATGACTATGTATGTATGTGCGTATGTATGTATGTATGTATGTATGTACGTATGTATGTATGTATGGATGTATGGATGTATGTATGTATGTATGTATGTATGGATGGATGTATGGATGTATGTATGTATGTATGTACGTATGTATGTATGTATGNCTTGGTGGGGCTCTGCCATCCTCCCCGTTCCAACTCATCCCACTTAAATTAATGGGGGAGCAAGCAGCAGGATCTAAAATTACTTTAAATAGTTTAATTTGGTGGGCCCTTTACAGTAGCCAATAGCACAATTATTAGCAGTGGGTGTCTTAATAAATGATTGACAGGCAATTTTGTGCAAAATGAAAGCGAATAGTCTGTGGCTGTCACATATTCACATATACATTTAATCTATAAAATGCAAGGCAGAGCCTCCTAATTTTAAATGATAAACTGAGCTGCAAGATAGGAATGGTTGTAACGGCAACATTACAGTACGGGTACAGTAGCTTATCTGGATGATAGCCCTAAAGCAGAACTGAATTAGACATCTGTCCAGGAAAGCACCGTTGAATAAACCCCGGTCCTTCAGATCCACGAACAAAACGATGTAGAACTCCAGAGATTCCTTCCTCAGGAATCCCCCCCAGGTTTCTATCCTCTGAGTAGCTGTCCTCACCCCTTCAATGTAGCTGTCAATGACCATCACGTCCTGCGTATTTCGACGGAGAAAACGCTGGAAGTCTCTGACTTTAACGTTCTCTGTGCTCCGGTCACCTCTCACAATCCGTGGGCAACCTCCAAGTTTCTCGACTGCCTCCATGTAGTAACCTCCAACAATTTTGGGGTCACTGCTTGTTGTAAAAGCATTCAGTCAGATGATTTTCCGCGAAAATCCATCTATGCAGCCGTTAATACAAATACCAAAAGGCTTTAGTTTGTCGTAGGAGTCCAGATGCCAAATAAAATTGGGGCCTTTTGCAAAATAGCTTCTGCGGTGGAGACGCCTGGTCCTTCTAAGTTCAACACCCCTTGGATCAAGCTCTTTCAGAATGAAACGAACATCTTCTTTCCTGATGTGTAGTCCATTTTCCTTGCATTTTGTGTACATCCACCTGTATCCGTGTAGGCAGCCAGAAGTGTGTAATTGTTCATGAATAAAAGTTACTACCTGGTGGAGACAGCTGTATCCTTTCCACCGAAACAGACTGCAAGACTTTAAAATCTTCAATGTTAAATGTCGTTCCGAGAGAATATAACGGTGACGATGTGCAAGTAATGCTGTAATATCCTTATAACCGAGTTCAAGATTGAAGTAAAGGTCAGCTAAATCCTGTATTATCATTTTCAGACAAGCACACAGAGATGGACTGCTGGTCTGCTGTGTTGACCTGCAGTGTGTACAAACGGAATGAACACGAGAAACTACATTTAAAAAAATATCTGCCAATGTCCCTGTAGGGGCTCCGTAGTATTCTACAGTTAACTACATTAATTATTTGCAAATTTAGAGAGCATATAAAACTACAGAATAACATTTAGATGATAGATATGACCATTCTGGACACGTTAGAAGACAGTAAAGTCTTTTATTGCAATCCAATGCTGCCCTCTTGTGCTGAACTTTGAGGTTAAAGATGTAATTAGAATACAGGATGTCCACACCCAGTGATTTTTATTACCATTTAAGAACTGTATCTTCATTTCAAACTAACCCCTACATACATCAATAAATCCTAAAGTTTTCTCAGGACCTGCAGGAACAGTGTCGGTGTGTTTCACTGAGGTCTGCAACTCTCTGTGGACGTCTTTACGGCCTCTTGCTGCAGCTCGGCTTGTGAAACCTGCCTCTCTGCCCAGTTTGAGCGCTTAAACAGGTGTGAGTCTGCCTGTGTGGTCTATGTACAGTCTGAAGAGGGGAAATCCAATAATACCTCACACTGGTTGTCATGGAGAAGTCTCCTTGCAGCTCTGTGGAGGTGATGTCATCACCGGCCAATCAACATGGAGAGTGGTCTAATGTATTTCCTCCACAGTCCATCAAAGTCTGTTAAACGCATCAGTGTGCAAGCTGAGATCCCTGACAAAGTTCTACATGTTTTGTTCAGCATTGCAAATTCATTTTATGCACCTTGTTTTAAAAATGTGTGCACGGGACTGGGCTAGATCTGTATATTTCAAAAGCAGCAGAAACTTAGAGGCTTTTGAGTTCTTGGAATGCTTGAAGTGAAGCTTCAGCCGTCGTAATAATCAACCTCTGCAGTCTTAAGTTTAGATCTTTCTGAGATGTCAGTAGATACTGATATATTTGGTTATTTACTGAGTGTCACATTTACCACAATATCATACACATGTATAACTTCGGGAAAAAAACTTGGCATAATGAAATCACTTACAGCAGTGAATACTAGCCAAGAGTAAGTTAAACCAGGATAAGATGCCCCCCCAAGGTAAGATACCAAACACTACTCTGTAAAATGTGAAAAGTTGATCTTACTTCAACGAATCTAGGAAACCGGTTGCACTCAAAAAAGGTAAGTAGTCTTAAATTCAATTTATTTTATATCTACTTGTAAAGTTTACTTAAAATTTAGCTGTATTTACTTTATTTTGTGAACTTAAAAATAGCAAGTATAATCAACTTGATCTTTCCAAGTGTTAGAAACTTAAAATGTAATTGTAGGAGCCTAAATCTATTTCTTTGGTTCTGGATTTGGTTCTTATTTTACCACGATTATTTCTATTTGGTTTTGATTTTTTGTTCAAGAGTAGCTTTGATATAGATTATTATGATTAACATTTTTATTTTGCTAAATTTCTTTGTTATTTGGTTAAATGTTGTTCATCATATTTTTGGATATTTGAATTCTGTGCTAGTGTGGTGTTTTGGTTTATTGATTTGTTTTTGATATTTTGGTTCACTATATAAGGGTCCCTTAAATTTGCAAGGGATCCTGGGAAATGAATGATAGCATGGAGCCAAACAGTTTTTTGACTGCACATACTTTGTATCCTCGTTTTGCTTTATGTTTTCCGTCTGTAAATGTTATTTTTTGTGAACTAAAGAATCCTGTTTAAACCGCAACTTGGTGTCAGCGGGATTTTATCTTTGGAGTACACCCAGCAAGGCATACAATGTGGATATTGGAAAGCTACGGGGAAAAGTTAGTCAAGCTGGGCTTCATGAACTTTAGACCATACAGTAATAATAATTGATCAGATTTATAAAGCGCTTTTCTAGACACGCAAACACACTTTACACACATTCATTCTGGTGGTGGTAGCTACGATTGTGGCCACAGCTGCCATTCTGCCCCTCCAACCATCACCTCAAACAATCCATTCATTCACACCAGACAACGTGGGCCAAGTGTCTTGCCCAAGGACACAACAACCACGACACAGGTTACAGGGCGGAATCAAACTGCCAACCTTCTGATAATTCAACGACCCGCTCTACCACCTGAGCCACAGCCGCCCCGTAAAGTTTCCAGAAACTTCTCCTGCACTTCTCTGCTGCACATGTGCACTGCTGAGCTCTGTGTTCAGTCCAGGAAGAGAACATTTCAAGTCCAGCTTACTCAAGTACACTTAGTTTTATAACTCTTTAGGGAAAAATGAGTACATACTCACAGTCCAGGAGTTAAATGAGCTGGACAATGAGAAATAAGTAAAGTACACTCATGTGATTCAAGTAAGCATAGGTATTACCTTTTAGAGTGTAGGTATAGTCGATTATACAGTCAGTTTTCACTGCAGGACATTTCTTGGATGATTGTAATGTTTAGATAGCGCTGAAATCGTTTTACTGACATGAGGAAATCAAGTATGTTGATGTGGAAAATAAGCCTCTTAGTTTTTTTTTTATTGGTCTACAGCCTGCAAACACAATTTTTTTTAATTGTTAATATTGAAGTCATGTAGAGGGTTGTTCAACAATTCAAACTAAAAAATAACATTTTTTAGCGATAAAGCAAATTCTCGGCTACTGTAGTTAAGCTTCCCTGATGATTTGACATTATTTTTATGTTATTAGTTTAAATATAAATGATAACACAGTCATAATCTCTTGAACTCTAATCAGCTATAAATTAATTGTCAATAATCAAACCATCTTCAAAGCAATAAAAAAGTGATTTCTATGTGGGTTATCTGTGATCTATGTTGGGGTAAAATAAGAGCAACATCAAAATGTGAAGATAAAGTTAATCTTATGTACAAGCATCATGTTTTTATAGATCAACACTACTCATCCACTCTCCCTCAGCTCTTTTCAAGAGTTTATATTTAGTTTTCTGATAAGAAACTTGTAGTCTGTTCAGATTTTATTTTCCTCTCAATGTAAAATATAATTCTTATGTACATATTATATTCATATTCAAAATTAGATATATTTTAAAAGAAAATAGACATAGTTCTTGTTTACTCTACACACAGGAGTTGAAAGGAAAATTTTAGGTTATGTGATTTAAAAAAGTACATTCTGATTTATGTACTTTTTTAAACTAAAGAAAATCTATTCACATCTTTGTGTTCAGGAAGAAGAACGCCACACAAATAGGATGATGAATGCATCTGAGGCTGATCTTTACAGAACAATAGTGAGTAAAGTACCAGCGACTGTATCTGACTGAATGGGACACCAACATGAGTCAAGCACTGTGATTCAGAGAGCCATCTAGCATGAAAACAAGAGTGTAAACCAGAGTGGCTGTGGCACAAATCACATAGGTGCAAATGTCTTCAAGCAGTGAGTCCACTGTTGGATTCCTAATCAGCCCTCACTGCATGTCATTCCTCTGCTCTCTTTCCAGATGATTTCATGTCTCTCTCCACCATCACTCTTCAATTAAGGCAGGAATGCCCCCCAAAAAACCCAGATGTTTAAAAAAAAAAGTAGAAATGAGTGGCTAAAACAGCTAAATAGTTGAAACCTCCAGCTATTTCCATTCCAAGTGGTCATAGCAGGAACGCAAATGTGACCAAATTTGCTGAGGAAAATATCAGAAACCAATCCTGAATATTAATATAAATTCCAGGAACACTGCATGATGTAAATCACATGTGCAGACACACAGTTGACGCGCTACAGTTAGCTGTGTGTTGGTGTTGTGTTTTCTCATCTTGAATTGCAACAACAACCTCAGCTCATCTGATACGGCTATGGGGATATTTTTGTTTTAAAGTAAAAAGACATTATAGAAATCTGAAAAGGATTGATCTCCATAAACAACACATACTGCACAGAAACACAGGAGAAGGCAGAATACATAAAAGGTTTTAAAATTGTGCCACAAATACAGACAGCTGATTAAAGTGCTGCTTAATTGTTGATTGCATTTCTGATGAAGCCACAAGTATCCTCAATTACAGTATTTAATTAGATTTAATTGGCAAAATAACCTCCAACACAATACATGGTGTAATTTGCCCCGGTGTGCATGTACGAGTTTGTAATCAAAGATCTTTACTAATCTGGTGACCTTTGCAATTAACCTGATAAATAAAACATAAACTCATGATAATTATAAACATGATTAGGACTTTTCAGGTTGACCTCGTTTACCCATGAATGGACCAAAATTTCAGTGAAAGATTAAAAATAAAAAAAATAGTCTGTTATACAGTATCTGTTCACTGCAGTTTCATGATGCTAAAGTGTCTTATTATGCATCCAAAAAGCTATTTAGAGAAAGCTATGTTAGAAGCAATATCTTTTGCCACTTTTTGTGCAAGTTATTCACAGTTTATAAGTAGGACGTGACTGGAAATGTCAAAAATGCTTGTAAGAATTTATCATTTCAACTATATTTTTATGGCTGGAATGTCAAATACTACTGAGAGCCTGAGCCAACTAATGTTCTTGTGATATTATTTAAGTGTTTGCAGTTGAGTTTTGTCAATCCTCATATCCTGTGTACTAAAAGGCAGCAGGTGGTGCTAAACTGCAACAGAAACAGGTAGAAAAGTTATAATTGCATTTGCTGCACAGTTCACTAACCTGATTCTCACAAAACAACTCCACGGATGAACTTATTCACCATCAGAGCCAGCAGAACTTACATGACATGAGGTTTTATTTCTTTGTTGCATATTTAAGATGCTGCATGACTCCAGCATGAGGATATTCTAGTGTTTCCAGCTTCCTACGTATCATGTGGTGTTTTCCCATTTCCCCTCCGCCTTCATGTGCCCAAAAATAACAAGCGCCACCATTTTTCCCAGGGTTCTCCGGAGCCATGTCCATGTCCCCGTGAGGTGAAGCCTACGTGGGACGCGTCCCCTCACGTCGCCCCTCTCCCAGTGCCAGCACTAGTGGCTCTAATCCGCCGTGGCGTACCTGGCAGATCGCTCTGGCGACACCGGCGTTGTTGCAGCCTGGCCCGGCCCCGCACACCAGCATCCCCTCTAATCCTTCCCCGCCTGCATTGCCCAAAGGCCCCGGAGCCTGAAGGGAAGTAGGGCACTGGAGGTGAAGCAGAATGAGTCAGTCAGTCACAGCAAACTGCATCGATGTGTCATTTATATACACTGTCTTGCATATAAGCTGCTGTTCCTTGTTCCTTAACGTGTTATTTGGTTGTTGTTTTTGTACTTGAGGGCATCATGTTGCTTTCCTATTATCATTATCCTTCTTCTTCTGTCATTCTGTCTCGTTATTGATGTTGTAGTCCTTGTTCTTCTTCTTGTGTTGCTGTTGTTTCCTTTTTCTCTGCACCGTGACCTCCGTTCATTTTCCCTGCAGGGTCAAAGGTCACCGAGAGGAGAGGGGACCGGGGTGAGGGGTCTAAATGGCGAGCATGGGGATAGTCTCCACTAGTTAGGGATTAAGTTGCTGCCATGTGGAGAAAGGCGGAGGCATCGCAGAGTCACACAGACACTCATCAGTTTGCATATTTGGTTAAGGAAGGAAAAACTTTCACAGAATAATGATAAGCTCCTGGAAACCCGGGCTGACATTCACGTGCACGTCAGTATCATTGGACATTTCATGGATGGATTACTGAAGTGGCCTACCAGGCACAGGCCCAGGGGCCAGAGGGAGCATATTTCATATGGTGCACGGTCATCTTTAGTTTAATGTGTTCGCAGAGGAGTGTTGCTGTGGATCTACCGTGAAAGATGTCTTTGGACAGGAGTCAGAAAGCCTCTTTTCTTGTCCAGAGTGAACTGTGTGAAAAATTTAGCTGCAGTTTTTATGCAACAGCAACACCTTAGTTTTGCTTTACCTGCAAAATGTCACAAAAAAAGACACAAAGGAACACAAAGAGATGCAAAAGGACCACAAAAATGTGAAAAATGGCTGCCAACTCACTCAAAGCATCTGTTAAGAGTTACAAAAGGACCAAAAGAAAAACAAAGTGATCACAATGAGATACTGATACTAATGCAAAGCAACTATTAAGAAACAAAGATTAACCACAAAGACATACAAAATGACAGCAAAAAAGATGAAAAACATCTATGAAGACTCACAAAATAACGACAGAGATACAGAATGGCTCCAAATTGATACAAAAAGACCATAAAGAGATAAATAATTACAACAAAATGATGCAAAACGTCTATTAAGAGTCACAAATTGCCCACAAAGACATAAAAAAGAACCACAGAGATCTAAAATGACTACAAACTACTGGGAGATACAAAATGACCACAAAAAGTTACAAAATGGCCACAAATAGAAACAAAAGCACCACAAAGAGATGAGAAATGACTACAAAATGATACAAAACGTCTATCTAGAGACACAAAATGACCACAAAGTACCTGAAAACAACTACAAGGAAATGCAAAATGATCAGAGAGGCTCAAAATGGCCACAAAGAGATGATATAAAACAAAGAGAGGGTCAAAAAACAAGCAGATGTTTCATTATTGTTATCAGTACTGGCAGTCATAGACATAGTTGCAGTAATAGAAATAGCAGAATCATCATTATTTTTTAAAAATCCTTTTTCGGTGAGGAAGATCCCATTGAGATACCGGATCTTTTCCTCCTGGTCAAGAAGGCAACACAAAGAGCTCCACATAAAAGTCAATGGCACATATATAATACATGAACGCAACACGGGAGAAATAGTAAACAAAGAGAAGCGAACAAAGAGAAGCAAACAGGTCATAGCAGCGATATCTGCAACAACACAATCCACCTCAAGTCAAGGATTATGTAAAACTGCAACGTGTTTCCTTCAGGGCAGTTATTGTTTTGGTGGACTGAGGTAGCCAAGACAAGATGACATCCCAGTATTGCTTCTTTGTTTGTCATGTTGAAT
>NW_007578594.1:144488-184839 GCF_000690725.1 Stegastes partitus
TATGAGTACAAAAGGTCAATTTTTTAGACATTTTAATGGGGAAATACTACATATTGTTATGTTTAAATTACTAGAGACTCGAAAGCTGAAACAGTCAAGAAAATCTTTTTGTTCTGGTTGTAAGATCAGTTTGGTGGCACATGATGAAAAGTCAGCAAATCAACAAAAGCCTCAGGATAAATGGTCTTGGTACCATCGTTTTTGTACCAACCCATTTCCTTCAGACATTTCACAGGATCACTAGAACCTTCAGACCTTCTGATGGTGCAAGAGGAAAAGGTCTAGGTCAGGTTTCATTTGAATATTGGGGGCCACGTCAAGCAGGAATTCTTTGAGGAAATTTTGAGCATCATACACCTAATTTCCTGCATTCTGGTGCACTTCTATACAAAAATTTGTTCCTTTGTTGTTCCATTTGTTGTTCCGTTTCCCTGTATCAAGGAAAGCACACAATTCAGAAAATTCATAATAAAAGGGAATCTAAGTAAACTTTCCACTGTAGATTCAGTGGCTGTATGAAGTCATGGCTAATGATTGTATTTTTTGAGGTAAAAAAAAAAATCTCCAAGCTCCAGCTGTGGTCTGCATCAGATTTGCTGCCAGTGAATCCAGTAGCTGACTGACGTTTCCATCGACTAATGTGGCTAAAAATGTTCTAAACTGTGGCAGACAGATATTGTGTAGCTACTTGATAGGTCTTTTTATTGAGAAGTTTCAGCTACAGTGACACAGCTTTGACAGGAACATGATGGAATATCGTGTCACTTTAATGGTTTTTCACTCTGTAGGACTTTGGTATTGATTTTCTGATTTCTTACAAAGATTTGAGACTTGACTTAGATCACTGAAGGGCAGAACAGGAACTACTTCAGCTTGGTCAGGCTTTAACCAAGTAGCAGCTCAGAAACAACTAAGACTGGGTCACAGTGATGAATGCTCCTAAAGAGATAAGCGAATAATTATCATGTTCAGTATGCAGCTCCTGTCAGGCTGAGGCCTCCTGTGAGCTCCAGCTCCAGACTGCAGAGTGAGTAAGTTGACCTCCATGCTGACCTCTCAGTGCAGCGGCAGCTTGCTTTGCAGTGAGTCCAGGGATCAGAAACAGAGAGCACAAATCATTATTTCTACTTCACAAATGCGAACCTCTAACATAGTGTTCCTCCGAAGGCCCCCGTCGCCGCTGAAGATGAAAGCTGCTGTTTATGGTGGCGTCTTTTCAGATGATTGTCTTTGGTCAGTTACCGTGACATCTCATCTCCTCCAACAAAGTCCTTAAAATTCCAAATTCCTGCCTTGGGAGTCGGAGCGTTGGGTTTTAAAGAATGTGGCGACTCCGTTTAATGAAGCCAAGCCACGGCTGCACTAATTAGTCAAGTCCAGTAATGGCTGGAATCCCCCCCGAAAGACAAAGCACCCAAATACCTGATGGCTACCAATCATGCTCTCTCCTTCATGGGAAAAATACCCGCAATTTATTTTGCTGACTGTCATGTCCCCAATTAGGAGGGACAGTTGAGGGGGAGATCACTCCACAGCAGATTGATTTTAGGTGAAATAGAGGGCATACTATTGAAATTCTTTATGTTTTTTTGTCTTTAAAGATCAGCATATAGGTTGTTTATATAATAATTTTGAGATGAGTGTTTATAGTCTGTACTGCAGAGCTACTGTATGCAAGGATGTCTGGATTTTCCCCTGAAGTAAAGCTGAATAAGATGAAAGTTCCTTCATTTACTCTGTTTCCTCTCTACAAAGAGCTGTGAAGAGCTGATAATGACAGATTTAGTGGCACACTCAGTAAAGCTGTATCTGTGTAATTGCTTTAAAATGTATTGATATTCAAAGACTCAAGTCTAGTCTTTCACTGCGAGGCTATTTGACACTTATCATTTCCTCTCTGTTCTGTTTTTAGATTTTTCCTTTGGAGCCACCATAAAGATGGCATTTGTAGATTTGAGTTAAAAATAATGAGGTGCTGGATGGTTTTCTGTGACCTGATGATAGTTTGTCCTCAATCGTCCAACAAATTTCAAACATTGAAGTTGTTTACGTTGGTTTAAGGTTAAAAATCTGCAAAACTAGTGTCATTTTTTTCATATAGTGCAGCGTCACAGAACTCCATGCATAGAGTTGCTATACTAACAAACCTCATGTTACTTACGCAAAAGCATTTTATCTTCAACTTGATTAACATTTAAACAGATATAGTCATGCCATGATTAGTCTTGCTCATGAAAATATGCAGAAATGTGCACTATTGCATGTCTGAGTGAGGCTAACCTGACTTTTTGATGTGTCTAAATGCCTTTTTTTTTTACGACTGTATACAGCACTGGTACAGTGTTTCCTGATGGCTGTCTGCTATTCATCACATTTTGGAGCAGCGACACGTCCATGATGAGTGAGTCCACATTCCTCAGAGTGATACCAATTAGAACGACTGACGCAGCAGTGTGACGCTCAGAGCAGAGATGTCTTTTGATCATCACAACAAAAGGCCAAATGACTTGTATAACAGAATGGATGTCTTAGTGTCTTTCTCTACATGTGTGTGACCTTAAAAAAAAAAAAGCATTACTTTACTACATCTTTAGTCATCCTGCTTTATTTCAAGTCAGAGTCCAAGGACAATACATTAAGTTGAAAGCGATAAATACAAAAATAAAAAATGAACAGCAGCTTTTTCCATGGTCGTGCTAATTCACTAAGTGCACAAGGGGTAAAAAAGTAAAAAATGTTTGCAGGTCCTCACTAGTCTCTGTGTTGAGGGAATGTCTTTAAAAAATACGCACCTTATGAATTTTAACTGAGGTTACAATCTACAAAACTGGTGGATCAAATGGGTTATGATGCAAGACTGGACTTAAAGCAACATTCATTTGAGATCATTTTGTGCTTTCAGTGCATACTGCCAAAAAAATGTAAAAAATCACCTACACAATAAACTAAGTGTTATCAATTTGAATGGCCTGGGGTGCTGTGGAAGTTGCTAATCCTGCTCATTTGGCATTAAATCAGATGTTTCGGAATCTAAATTGGAAATGAGACAGACACACATCAGCAATAATTTAAGTTACAGAGCTACTAATGTGGCAGCTTAAGCACAATTATGACATAGTAAATCACAGCTGCAAATGTCTGACTCATAAATATGATCTTTACTGAAGGAAAGAGGATCAACCTTCAGGGAAATATATGTGTCTGCTGTGTGGGTGAGAGCTAGATGAGATGCTGAGATGAAACCAGTCTCATGGCTCTATAATAAATGCAGTTTAGGAACTAGATCCCACACAAAAGTCAACCACAAAGTTTACTAGTTTTTGGGTTGTGCAGCCCACTGTTAATGTGTATTAGTATTTTTTTTAGCTAGCCCCCTCGTGCATTCCTGCTCATCCCATAGGCTTTACATGGGGATGCATCAGTCACATAAAAATAGCATCACTATGTTCTAAGAATGTTTTTTAAAAAAAACAAAAAAAACCAAAACATGAAACCTTCATGACAATGATAATTGACAATATTTGCAATTATAGGAAAAAATATTTTTTGCAGTACCACAATATCACACTTGGACAAATTGCAATAAAACCATTTCTACCTCTCTAAATAGTGTTATGAAATCAGGAAGCTTTATTTTGGGTGCCATCCGTTTCCAGAATTAAAAGTCCCATTTATTTTTCCTTTACACTAAGGCATGTGAGCCATGGTTAAAGCACCTTTTGGACTAGCTCAAAACTGCCTTGGGTAAATAATCAAAACACACAAAAAAATAAATTGCTAAATATCTGGTTCTTTGACTCACAGTAAAAGGTATCCTATGAGCATATGTAGCCTACATACAAACTCAGATGTACCCCTTAACTACTGATTCCAAGCTGCCCATTGTGAGTGAATGCTAAAAATAACACCATTGAGAAAACAAAACAAAACAAAAAAAATACACTATTTGCATTTTAAATCCGTTTACTTTTACAATGTGGATGGATTGTTCGTAAAATCAGCAACCACAGATTTGTTCTGAACTGTAAAAAAGAAAGAAAGAAAAAAAAAGCTTTTTATATTATCATTTTTATAAATGTCAACCTGATAAAACAAAATGTTACTTTCATGTTTCCAAGAAACAAATGGATCTTTTTTTATTCATAAAATAATTGTAGCTGAAAACAAAAAATCAAGACTGGGCTCTCATTTTAGTGTTATGCTTTAGTCACTTTCTATTTATTTATATGTTTCCCCCGCCCTCACTTTTTTATACTTTAATTTAGCTTTACATATATTTACCAATTTATCTATTCAAATAAAAAATTAAAAAAATTAAAAAGTTTATTAACGTTTTTTAAAAAGGGTGAATTTCTTGCTTCCGGCCTGTTTCGCGCTTCTAACTGCCTTCTTGTCATGGCAACCGCAGCAGGGGCTCATGGGCATTGTAGGACTACAGGCATCCACCGTGCAAAAAAACAAGCAAACAAAAAAGGCGAACACAACAGAAATGAAATTGAAATAATTAAAACCGGTGGCCAAAATATAAATCTGTAGGTTTGTAGTATTAGCTGGAAATGCCTGGAAAAATAGTTAGCCTGGCCCTGTCCAATTTAAAACGTATTTGTTTCAATGTGTGTGTCCGGTTGGGTTAGTTGAGTTGTACAAAGCAAACAAAAAAAGTGCAAATTAAAATTACAGGTGTGTTTTGGGTACAGCATTAATTAGTCGCTGGTTGCTTGGCAACGTAATAGCGACTAAGACACACCCGGAAGTTACTGTTGTGCTACCAAAGACACAGACCCACTACCTGTTGGTTTATGTTTTTTAACCCCTACAAAAACGTGATAATTAGCGAGCTTAAGAGTTGCTGGTAGACGCCTGCTGTTAGGTTTGGACAGCCAGGCTAGCCGTTTGCATGTTTCCATTCTTTATGCTAAGCTAAGCTAAACGTTAGCTAACGTTAGCTTAATATTTAGCAGACCAGTATGAGAGGTACCTATTAAAAGTTCGTATCTAATATATAACTAGAAATGTGACTTTTATACCCCAGAATACTCAACTGTTCTTAAGTCTAAGGATTCAGGTAGGCTGCTATAATATTTTGACTTCCTACATAATGATATTAGCAATAATTCAGGTAGCTACTTCTTCAATTCTGTGTTGTTGTTGTTTTGTTTGTTTGTTTAAGCTAAATGTGTTTTACGTGCTATTATTGTTCCCACTGACTAAATAACTATATTTCCAGAAAATGTACACGCATGTCTGCCCTTCTGTGCTGTGCGCGCGTGTGTGGGTGTTTTCTCCCCTCTGCCCGGTTTGGGATTTGCTGGTCGGTGACATGCCTCCCTCCGCCTGGCTCCTTATAGCCCCGGGGAGGCAGGAATCCCGGACGAGTGGTACGGACATCGCCGACGGAGACCGCAAACACGGAGCGGAGCGTTCCCCTTTAAACACGGTCTTATGACTACAGGCTGCTTCAGTGAGAGACGACCGGAGGACTGAACCAGAGACTGACTGACTCGGACGCCGGGAACAGTGACGGACAGGCCGGGGACGGACAGGACACAGCTTCCCCTGCTGAGGCTGAATGGTTGCTGCAAGTCAGAGCGAACAGCTGTTTAACGGATTCTACCTCACCTGTTCACTGGTAGGACACACAGCTGCACCTCTGCTTATGTCACTAAGAAATCATCACAGTAGTTTATTAAGTCATCAAAAGGTGTAGCTAATGATTCTCATTGGTGTTACTCAAGTTTGTAGGGATTAATCAGTCAGGACATGCATTTAAAATCACACTGTAGCATGTAAAAACACAAAGCATGGCATGTTAAGTAGTAATTATGCAGAAAGCATGACCATTGCAAGTGTTTCATTAATATAATCTGACTGGGTTAATTATGCATTTACATGTGAGAATCATTTTAATGTTGCAGCTGGTCAACTTGCAGCTAGTTTCAACTACTTAATGTAATTGCTGATTTTTTTTTTTTATACAAAACTATGCCCAAATATATTTTACAAATGTAGAATATTATTTGCAAAGAGAATACTTGTACTCTCTGGTGTACAATATGTTAAACATGAAACAAATCACAGAAAGTCTATAGATGACCTCACTGACCCCACTTTCATATTTATTTCATTTGCTTTGATTTTGCAGGATTTTTTGTTTTGGGCCACCTGTTGCACCCTGTGGACACTTCCTCTCCTGCAGCACTGAGGACATGTGTCGTCTGCCAGTGGCTTCACTCTTCATTTGCTTCTGGTTGGTGGAGAGAAGCCACTGTAACGGCAGCCTTCAGGACAACATGAGAGAGTTGCACAGCAGGTTTGCCGTCAGCCTCTACCAGACGCTCACAGAGACGGAGAACAACTCCAACCTAATCATGTCACCGGCGAGCGTCTCCTTGTCTCTGGCGCTGCTGCAGCTCGGTGCCAGAGGCAACACGCTGGCTCAGCTGGAGGGAACTCTGGGATACAATGTGAATGGTAGGATTCATCTAAATTTTTTTTTTTTTTTTTTACAAATATAGTGATGAAGGAGAGGGAAGCTTGTATTCAGTTAGCATTAGTGGCTCCTTATGCTGTGCGAGTGATTCTGGAGAGGTTGTCGGTGGCCCTCAGTGCTGTTGGTACCAGGTGGTGTGGAGCGGTGCTGCTGCTGCTGCTGTTGTTGGCCCTGCAGAGCACAGCGGTGTCTGGAGCCATAATACCTGCCTCCACACCAACTCTAATCTCATTAACCACTCCTGCAGCTTGGCCTTCGGGTCAAGAGGTCATGTGTTTAATTACAAACAAAATGAGAGTGTGAGCTGCTGTTTCCTTTGCCTCCAAGATGTGGTCTCACTTGTCAGGTGATGGAAATTGAAGATATTAGGCTCCTATTTAGCAGGCTGCCTCAGACTTTTGTGTCTGACTTTAATTTCAAACTAGCCTGAGCTGGAACTTCGAAATCATGCTATCAAGTGTCTTGTCTACACAATGTTAGAGATTTCTGTGAGCCTAACAGTTTAAAAAATCACAACTATTCAATATATGTTGATGTAAAACAGCAAACATTGAAAATTCTTACATTTGAGAAACTGGAACAACCAAGTGTGTGCCATTTGTCAATAAAAAATGGCTTGAATGATCCAATAATTGATTACATGACTAATACTTCCAAACTCATGTCATTTTATATTAATAAAACCAAATGAGGGTCAATCTGTTTTGTCAAGTTTGGTGCCGCTGCATAGAATAGACGCCACCTTATGGTTGAAATCCCACGGTGTAGTCATGATTTACGTATATATTTTGGACAATCACTGCTTTTCTCTGGTTTGTTATTAGACAAATGACTTACATATACTAAGAAATAATACAAGTGAATAAGCGTTTTATATCAGTGTATGCACACTTTGAAAAAAACTAACCGATCAGTAAGAAAACATAAGGAACTTAGAAGAAAAACAGCATATTATTTTTTCAACTAAATTTTAACAGCGCAAAATTACAGCTAGAGACAGAGGGCTGCACCTCTGAGCATTGTACTCTCTAGGCAGGATAATAAAGAGTGCAGTGACTCTAGATGCAAAGATATCGAGATAGATAAGATGGGCACAGAAGACAAAAAATTACATATCTATCTCCTACTCAAAACCAAGTAAGAAGCCACAATAACAGCAACAAGAGAAAGAAGATTAAATTAAATTAAAGCGTGACAAGGGACCAGCTTACAATTGACTGCCTCTGTTCGTATTAACTGCTGCAAATTTTTGCAGTCATAAGAGAATCCTTATTTGATTTGTGTTTTGATCATTTTGTCTAAAAATGCTTGGAGCTTATCAGATGAGAAGATCCCTGTGGCCTGTCGTGCTCACCAGACTGAGAGAAGTTGCTAAGCAAAGCTCAAATCAAGTCAAATGAGTATTTGTTTGTGTACAGTTCTGCAGGGATATGGTGTGAATTCAGTTAACTTGCTGCTGAAACAAGCTAGAGGCTGTTGAACTGAATATATTGGATTTTTATTATTTTATCTCAGGGGCTTCACAATATATTTTCTTGCAGTTTTTCAACAGGGTGTGAATTATATTTTAGCAACAGTGATGATGTTAAAGCAGAGTATGTAATAGATAGATTCTGAAACTGCTGTTAAACGAGTTTAAAATAAGCATTTTTCAGTATTTCAGTTTTCTATAGATCTATGGAGGGAACATCATTCTTTTGTGCACAGACTGTCTTATACAGAAAGAAGAAAGTTCAAACTAAAACCTTGTCTTTAAATAAGCGTCCCACAGCTTGGAATACACCATCAGGTCTGAACTGTCCTCTGTGTGTTCCTTTTCTGCAGATGCCCAGGTACAAGACTTCCTGCTGCACTCCCAGGGCGACATGAGCAACACCAGCCAGGGAATGTGGCTGCAGCAGACCTGCACGTTATTCATCCAGAGTGGTGTCCAGCTCCTGTCTGAGTTCACACAGAATGCAGCAGCCTGGGCCAATACCAGCGTGGTCCGAGCCAACTTCAGCCAGCCCAATCACTCCCGCAGCCAACCAGAGCAAGCAGGACACAACCACGGTAATCCAAACAGCTGTACAAAACACTTAAAGATCAAATAGTAATCATTTTTGATTGAAATGAATACAGCTTTTAGCTTTTTAGCTTCTTTAAGGTGTTTGCTCTGGTTTAATGAGCATTTACTGTACGACTCAGTCTGCAGCAGGCACTGTTTTTGTACAGCCAAATTGAAATAAATCCCTTGTACATGACTGTGCAGCATTAAACAGCAAGCAGACAGAGTATGAGAATAGTTGGTGAAGAACAATGAATGCAGCTAAAGAGACACATAGAGCTAAAATTAGGCCCCAGTGGGATGATGATGATGATGATGATGATGGCTCTGTTTCTGCTGAATGTGTAACTAGGCAATGGTTTCCTAACAACTCAGCTATAAAAACCTTATCGAGTGGTAATATTTTAACTTGTGGAGGTCATTTTAGTTATTGCAGCTTAAATGTCCCTAATTTTAATTCTTAGGCCACTGGTTTCCAGCCAGTTTTAGCTTGTGACCCTTTACATGAGGCAAAACCTATTTGAAACTCAATGTTAAGTGTGTCTACAGCTTGTGACCAACTCAGCAAAGAGTGTTTTTACCTCACTGTATTTTGTATTATATGTTGAGGAAATACTTCTTTTACAGTTTTCTTATCATGTTTATTACCTTGCCACCCTATACAAAAGGCTCCCCAATGTTGATAAACCAGGATGTTTGAATACTGACTTATATTTTGAGTGTGTACTCACGACTACATGTCATTGTATCAATTGCAGTTGTTTCTATAGATGTGTTACAATTATCCAATGTTGTATTTACAGAAATGTACAATTTGCTTTTCATCTGTTCATTGCACCGGACCACATGAGTCAGTCGTCAATAACGGAGCCACACGCCCTTTACATTAAACCCAGACGTTTACTTGTTACCTCCCAGATGAGTCATGGCCCCTCCAGTCAGGAAGCAGCAGCGGTGAGCTCTCTGGCTCAGGCGAGGCCCAGGCAGAGGCCCTGTGGTGGGGAAACCGGCTGCAGGTGGCCCTGGTCAACACGGTGGCCTTCAGGGGCGTCTGGCAGAAACAGTTTCTGTTCACCAACACACAGAACCTGCCCTTCATCCTCTCTGATGGGAGTCCTATCAAGGTGCCCATGATGTATCAGGCTGCAGAGGTCAGCTTTGGTAAGAGACACGAGTCCATTCTTTTATCCATCCATCTTCTGTTAGTCTGTGGATGTGCTCCTAGGACATACTTAGAAGGAACTTTTTAAGCTACTAAATTCAGTGATCTTATTTTAACAATGTATATGGCTTTGTGTAATTTTGCAGTTAATCTGACTAACTTGAAGTCATTTCTGCTGGATATTACATGCAGCATTGTCCTCCCCTTCCACTCTCTGTATGTTACCATTTTTGAAACCCAATCACTACGGAAAACAATAAAAACGACCTCCCAAGGAGCTGAGTTTGGGCAAAACTTTGGCTCGTGCCATAAGGCAGGCCTGGTAGTTCCTATGGTGAATAGTTCATTTAGAATTCAGGGCTCACCTCCCTGTGTGCAAATGTTCTACCAAAACAAGTTCCCCCAACACAGTTTTGCAGGAGTTCCACTGCTGCACTCTGGTTTAAATACACACAAACAAGCCAGAGTGTTTCTTTACCCTGTAGCAGAATGATGATGAGGTGCAGCCAAACCCTTCTCCAGCGCTGACACGGTGCTTTGGAGATATTTCTGGCTATATGAGACTTTGTTGGCTTTCTCTTCTAGTGACCCCTTCAGAAGTTACCTTGGGCTCTGTGCAGGATTTTAGCTTCAGCAAACCACTTAACTGTTTTGGATCTTAGCTCTCTCATTCAATTCATTTCCAGATGTAGCAGGTGGCTGTTTTCAGCAGAGCCCACTAAACACTATTTGCTCATCTTCCAATAGGAGACAGATCTAGTTAGTGACTGGCTGGTAAATACAGCAGACCGTTTAACAGCTCCAGATTTACGTGGCGATATGTCTGTGTTGGTCAGTTGATAAAATTTTACTGAGCTTTGTTGGTATTCTTTCTGTAGCTTTATAATACAAAAAAGTACTGGAATTTACCAAAGTATATCTAAAAAAACGTGGGACTCTTGAAGTATTTACACTTTTGTGAGATTGTTATCCAAGAAACTTTATCAGTGACAGTTCTAATCAAGAGTTATTTGTTCAGTCATTTCCCTGGTTGATGAGACATTATGCATTTAAGGTGTGATTGGACACTGTTTCTTTGTTTGGCATTATATATTCTGCAGCTCCTCCTGTTATGTGGATGCTGACTTCTACAGTCTGTTTACACGTGAATCAAATTCCTCATTAATCAATGTCTCTGTCATACATATGCAGCTCTCAGTATTATTAGAAACTCATAAGTAATTAGAAATGTATAATTGTATTGTTGTAATCTTATCTTTCAACTCCCCATTCTATTTTTATTACAACCTTGTGCCATTCAGGCGTCATTTATTATCACAGCAGCAATAAAAACGTTTGCTGTCTAATTGTATATATATATATTTTTTAAAAGTTTTGCTAAATACATGTTTTACATTTTGAAATGATAAAAGTAGAAATCATTTATGTTGATACATTTGAATGGTACAAGTGTTATCTTTAATTTAAGCCAATGAACATGGTTCTGTGATGTTTGAAAGTTATTAAGCTTTAAAAACATGTTTGTAAAATCAGATGGATAAACAAAAAAACCTAATGATTAATAAATCAGAGGAAAAAGTCATAAATTGCACACCTGAACGTGTTGGTCTCCCTGCAGGTCAGTTCAGGACAGGATCCGACCAACGCTACACTGTGCTGGAGCTGCCGTTCCTGGGCCGCTCCCTGAGCCTGCAGGTGGTTCTGCCCAGCGAGAGGAAGACTCCGCTGTCCTCCCTCGAGTCCCAGCTCACTGCACGCCATCTGGCATCCTGGGATACTGGCCTGCGCAGAACCAAAATGGACATTTTCCTACCCAGGTAAAAAAAAAATAAAAATCCTACATCTGGATTTCAGGTTGAGTTAAGACTTTTAGACGCTTCAGAAAAGATGATGATGCAGAACAAACTCTACGGTGTTTTTTTTACAGATTCAGGATGCAGAACAAGTTCAACCTGAGGTCAGTGCTCCCTGCTATGGGCATCAGTGACGCCTTCAACCCGACAGCAGCTGACTTCACTGGGATTTCAGGTGAGTCCATCAATTCATAAAACATTCAAAATATCAGTCGGTTTTAGTCGCAGTCCAGGCTTTTCAGGTTGCAGGTCAAGCGATTTCTGTAGCTGACAGATTTTTGTTTCCTGCAGTGGAGGAGGGTCTTTATGTGTCTGATGCCTTCCATGAAGTAAGAATAGAAGTCACAGAGGATGGGACAAAAGCAGCTGCTGCTACTGGTGAGCAATGTCTGCTGCAAGTATATAACAGAACAGAGCTGACTGTCTGTGGTGGAAGGTTGTTAAACAAGGAATTTTTGTTCTTGCAGCTATGGTGCTACTCAAAAGATCCCGTGCTCCTGTCTTCAAGGCGGATCGGCCGTTCTTATTTTTACTTCGACAGGTTAACACAGGTATTTGCTTTACTCTGTAGATTGCTGCTGCTTACATCATACAAATGTTTTGCTTGATTTAGCTTAGCAAAGCACACACAACTGACAGTTTTGCAAGTGACATTGGCATTGACATTTAAAAAGAAAAAGAAATATAACACAATTCCAGACAGCCACAGGTTTTGTATGAAAATAAGTAGATATTTGAATAAGTTGCAACGTCAAACACAAACTGCACTGATCACACAAACACCATACTGCTGCCAGAAATATTTACTGGAGCATAAATGTGTGGTAAATTACTGCTAAAAATAGTCTCCAACAAACGTACTCCTCTTAAGAAGTATTTGCTAAAAACCTGTTAGTGTGACAAGGAATGACTGAGCTTGAGTTACTATAGCAAAGCTGGGTGACACATTAAAGGAAAAGCAAACATGAAGTGTCTTAGTCAGATGTTTGGCCACTGCACGCTGCTAGAACAGCTTCAGTGTATCTTAGCATTGATTCTTTAAGTCTCTGGAGGAATAGAAGGCCTGTCTTCCAAAGGATATTCCCTCATTTGGTGTTTTGATGTTGGTGGTTGAGAACACTGGTCCAAAATCTGACAAGGGAGTGTTGTCATCCTGGAAGAGACCACTCTCATCAGGATAGAAATGTTTCATCAGAGGATAAAGGTGATCACGAAGAACAGCTTTGTATTGATTTGTAGTGACTAATACGTCTAAAGTGGATCCAGATCTCCTTGCTGTAGGGGTCAAGAGTTCAGGTTTTTCCTTTAATTTGTCATCAGTCTGTAAATATCTCTGAGACGTTTATAAAAGAGGCTTGGAAAGGAAGTCAAAAAGTATCAAGAGATTAATTAATTAATTCTGGTTTATACCCAGCTTGACATTTAGGAAGCTATGATGTTCATTTCATTATTTTCATACCATAAAGAAATGTTCTTAAACCAGTAGCTGTCTGGAAGGTAGAAAAAAAAGAAAGCATCCTGATTTCTATTCAGTGTCTGTTTGCATAACTTCAAGTCAAGTACACATGTAGGATTTGAATATTTCTGATTTGGCCACCCCTAGTGGTAGTATCAAAAGCAGACACAGATCAGCAGTCGCATGAACCAACACAGACCACACTGAATTTCACCTTAACTTATACAGCAAATAAAAACATGTTAAAACATAGATAGATGCCTGCATTTTTAAAAAAAAAAATCAGCTTTTGCTTTGTGTTTCATTTCAGGATCCATCTTGTTTATGGGCCGAGTGATGAATCCAGCAGACCAAGCTCCCTAAAGGCTCTTATACCCAAACACCCCCCTACACACACATTCACACACTTCTATACCAACCCATTTCACTTACTGGTATTTATTTGTGGACCAAAAGGAGGGTCCACGGACACTTCAGGAAGAGGGACATTATTTTTGTACATATCTGTAAATAAAATTTTAATACGTTTTTACACATCAGGTGTTTTGATCCTTTCTTCTGTCTGACACGCTGTTGGTCACCATCGTCGACAAATGTGGACAAAAACACCAAGAGTCACATCTTTAAAGAACACTTTATTTACATGGCCCTTCACAGTGTAAAATAGAAATTTTATTCATGGAAATACTTACAAAAAGGCCATTTTCCACTGAACATTCTCTTTAAATAGTACTCTAGGGTTATTTACATCTTTACAGTGTATTCAAAATACTCTTTTGGTAGCGGCCTCTTCACAAACAAAGACAAGTATGGCAGATTTTGGTCCCTGTCCAAGGAGGGAGGGAACGGAAGAGGGCTCTGAATCAGAAATCAACTCTTGCCCTCTAGACCCTAATTTGGGTTTATTTGTGTACATTTGAGAATATATAGCCTGACTCCCCCCCCCCAAAAAAAGGAGGGAAATTTGCAACAAAACATATTTTTTCTTTTTAAATTACATTAAATAAACATTCTCAAATTTACACAAGTGCATTTACGGTTAAGTGACAAGAAGTTGGTTTGAGATTCACGGCGGAGAGAGGGAGTTTAGGGGGGCGGGTTAAGTTATTTGGCAGCAACCAGCACGTTGGGACAAGCTGGCATCCGAGACCTCGGTTCATCGACACTCCAGCAGACAACCGTTTGCGTTGCATATCAGCTGCTTCGGGCTGAAATAAAGATAAAAGTCGGGGAGGGGTGTGCTCCAATGTTATTGCTGATTTTGATGCATTGGTGTCAGTTCCTGAGCTTTTTTTGTCCCTGTATTTCAACATTAGTAACCAATGATCTCACATCATTCAGGGGGTTTTTACTTGATCTGTCTGAAAACCTGCTGGACACAGACTTTTTAAGTTTACCGTCTCCAGAGGTGAAAAACTGTGGCTCCATTTCCCCCACCCCCCAGAGGAAGCAAAAGTCATTTGCTTTGTCGTACACTTAAGTTTCTACTTAGTTATATTAATGATCAGTCAGGCCACGAGTTGACAAATTCAATATTGGAGCCACATTATACCTATTAAAGAGCACAGCAGTGGAGTGCTCCGGTTAGTGGAGTGTAAATTTTAACAAAAAAACCACAGACTCTCATCCTCCCGTATCCCAAAGCGGCAAAAAAAAAAAAAAGGTATAAGACCTAACGTGACGGGAAAAGTGACTGAATGAAAAGGCATGAGGGGAGAAAAGTGTTTCATGAACGTCTCCGCTGGATCCCGTTCGACCCTGAGTTGTTGAAAAACACACACACAACCTCTCACAAGCTGACCCCTTCCTACGCCATCACCGACACGACTTCACATCACAACCAAACATACGCTGCCATTTGCTCATCTCTGAATAAGTCCTTGTTTACTCCCCCCGTTTGAGAGATAATAACTCTTTTGTTAGTTTGAAAAAAAAAAAAAATCTGATCAAGGGAGGAGAATAACCGAGTCCGAGGACGGGTTCAGACAGCAGCTGTGAGCAAATGGTCTACGGGCCGAACATCTCGTTGCATAGGCAAACACTTCACCTGCAGCAGTAAATGCTTCCTCGCTCGCTCTTCTGGAAATCTGAAAAATGCATCGCCCAGGGTCAGTACCGCCTTTACTGTGTGTAAGCCAACCAACCAATAATGTCGAGTCCACTGAAGAGGTGATGGTTTGAGAGCTGGATGCTGTCTTGTCTGGTCTTTGCGGGGGGGCCCTGGTGCAGCAGGGACGGGTGGGGGGTGGTGGGGCGGGGGTTCAGAGGGACGTTGGGTTCTTTATCAGTAAGTTCAGTTTTGGGGAATGAGTTGGTCTCAGAGTGTGTCCACGTGGTTCATGTTGTTGGATCTGTTGTGGATCTCTTCGAGGAAGTTTTCCAGCTGCTCGATGAGAACTCGCTTCTTGAACCTTTGCAGAGAACAAGCGACAAATGTCACATTCTGAAGCAATTGAGACCAATAACAGCAAATTTAAATGTTTCCATAATCACATGCGCTTATTTAGGTAATAAAATGCAGATGTTTCGGGTAAAGAATTGCTCTGTACTTATTAAAAAAAAAAACCTGGCAAAGACAGTTGAGCAACACAGGATCTTTAGGTTAAACATGTGTAATTTGTTTCTTAACCACGACTCCAGATGGTTCTACTTGGAGCCTATTTGAGGAAACGGGGCAGTAATAGAACGCCATGACATCAGAGGAAGGCTGAACTTAGTACCTGGCCGCCTCTTTGATGATGTTTTGGAGGAAGATGAGCCGGGTGTCCAGAGTGCCCTGGATCTGCTTCAGGAGGAGGAAGATCTTCTCGTAGTCTGAAACAGAAAGAGTGAACAAGGCTCAGTTACTTCATTATTGCTGTGTTTCTAATCTAATTCTGTCTATAGTTTGTGGAAAACCACGAAAAAAAAAAAAAAGGTAAACGATATCCAATGATCAAGGTGAGTCATGTTGTGGCTGCAAGTAGTGATTATTTATTATACTGATTTGAGTTATCATTAAATCTATGCTAGAAAGTCATGAAAACTTCACATTGAGTCCAAGGTGGAATCACTTGTTTTGTCAGATCAACAGATAAAAATTCAGAAAAACAAAAACCTGCTCATTTGAGAAGCTTTGTTTAGTGAATAAACCACTAATGATTACATTAAAGTTTCTATTAATGCATCACAGCTATACTGATATTGCTGCATATATTGTTTTTTTTTTTGTCAGCAGCTCTGGTTTGCTTCATTACAGGATGTTTACTTGGTGTGTGTTCAGTGCTGTTTGTTTGTTTGTCAGCAAGATTACACAAAAACAACCAGGCCTAATTTTATGACACTTGGTGGGTTTCATTGTCATTATTCGTAGACATAATCCACCAAAACTCCTGTATAACATTAGCTATCATACATAAACAACCTTCTTTTTTTTTTATAAATAGGAGTGAAGCACGACAACTTATTATGCAGAATATATCACTCATTTGGTCCGACTTAAAACCATAGTTCGCTGTTTTTGCAACAGCTTTTGAGAAAAACATCTTTGTTTCAGGTCACAACAAAGCTGGATTGCCATGTGAAAGGCTACACTTATGTGGTTTCTTCTGGGAAAGCGGGAAAAAAAACACAATGAGGGAGGACAAGCCAGTTTCTTTCTTCTTTTTTTGGTAACACATAAAACAGTCTGAGTAAAATAACCGTGGCAGCTTCTAATGGTATGCCATTAAACTCAACAGCCCTGCAATAAACACAGAACCGTAGAGGTTTTGTTGAAGTGATGATTCAGCTGATCGCAGTTTTTTTACTGTGTTTCAGGTGCTACTGTAAATTACTGTGTGAGTAAAGCTGGTAAAAAATGTTTTGCTTTGGTATCAATAGAATCAAAGTCGGGTCCCATATTGACACTATGACCAAAAAATATACAGCATCAGTATCAGTGTGACTCCTGTGATTGTATCCCCCCGTGTGTGGATACGTACGCCTGCCAGGTTTTCTGATCTCCTTGGTGATGAGCGCCCTCAGCTCGTTGTTGACCTTCGTCGTCTCGGTGTGAATGTGCTTCTTCAGGGCTGCAGGTGACAGGTAGCGCGCCGGCTGGTCCTCCATCAGCATCATCTCCGCTCCTCCCTCGCTGCCCAGCGGCAGCTCACCAGCCTGGGGTTGCCCGTTCTCCTCCTCGTCCCCGTGCCGAATGACCTGCAGATCGGCGGCCGTGTGGTTCTCCTGGAGGTCGCCGGGCCCCGACGGATGATCCACCTCCGAGTCCGAGCTCCCGTCTGAGCCGTAGTGGTTCTGATTCAGGTGGTTGATGATCAGGTCCGGATCTGGTGCTCCGTCGCTCATGTCCATGTCTAGAGTGTATGAGATTTGAAAAGGAAGTGAGTTATTTTTTTGTAAAATTTGGTTAGTTGATAAGCTTCATTTTCATCTGGATGAAGTTCGTCAGATTTAGTAAGAAGGTTAATGTCCACACATCATCCAGACATCATCCACACGTCATCCACACGTCATATACTAGCTCCAGAACATCTAATACGGTGAAACTCAAACAAATTTTGCCAACCTAGATATGTCTCGGTCAAGGACTTTAGAGAAGATTTTCCAAGTTGAAGAACTTGAGTTGGAACAGCTCGAATTCATAACAAAAAGTTGTGTGTAGTTTGAAAATCACAGTATAACAGAGAGTCTACAGCTGTGTTCACATGATGTATGATGTGAAGGTAGAAGTGTTCCAAGAAATGTAGCTAAAATTTACATTTTTTTTTAAAAAAGACTGAAAACTGAGCAGCTAAACTGTTTTTCGCACTTTAATAGAAAAGACGTTTAACTACACATAGTGCAGTCTTGATACCAATCTCACCTGAGGGTCGAGGGCTGGCAGGAGGGGTGACTGGAGGGGTGTAGGCTCTTCCCAGACGCAGTAGAGGCGACATGCAGCGGCGTCTCTTCGGACCTCCACCAGTCATGTTGCTGCTGTCCGCTGGTCTCTTGCCCTTATTCTGGGGGCCGGTGACAAACTCATCCGCCTCGTCGATCATCATGCCCTGCAAGGAAAACCAAGAATGAGGTCAACTTGCATGTTTCTCAACCAGTACTTCTCCATTTGTTACTCGTGTTATCAGTGTGATGGATCTACCTTCTTGTCCAGTTTGAATGGGTTGCCGAATGTGTGCAACCGTTTGGGCTGTTCGGGGTCTGCGTCTCGAAGAGGCTGAGGAGCAGCTTTGAGGAAGTCTTGGTAGTTTCCCATCTGGGCGACTGGCACACTGTGGAGCTGGTCTGCAAAGGAGACGGAGGAATTCACCAACATGTTTGCAGGTACAACAGAGCACATTTACAAACAAACAAGTGTGGGATTCCACGGTGAGTTACCCGAGTCCTGCCCTCTGAGAGTGCAGACGCCGGTGTTGAGCAGGTTTCTACGCATTCGGCTGAGCTGGTCGAGCAGGTGGCTGCGGGGGATGTCGTAGGGATTCCTGAAGCTGTGAGGCTTCAAGCCCTGAGGACCACACCGGGCAGAGGGGGTTATTGTTATTGTTGATGTGTGCAGTCACAACTACATGTACTTAACAATCCCATCTTACCTTGTTAAGCAGCGCCAGGTGGAAGCCTTGGAACTCTTTGGGGTTGAGCTCCAGCGGCAGAGCCGGGGCGTCTCCGGTGAGACTCTGCAGCTGCTGGATGAAGTCCCTGCGCTGGGCCAGAGATATACCTCCACCCCGCCATCGCACCTTGATGCCGGCTTCCGATGGAGGCTTCTTACCGATCAAGGCAATCAGGCGGTCGTACTCGATTTTTGACTAGAAGAAGGAACCGATTTAGTTTTAAGATCAGAACTACAGCAAAACGCTTTTCTGCTGCATTCACTGTCTTACTTAATGCAGAAGAAAACTGCATAAATGGTTTACTGTAACACCCTGCATCTACCATATATGAGCAACATATAAAACGGACTACACACACTATAATGTAGTTGGATAAAAGATCTAATATATATGTTAATTATTATTATTATTCTATTTATCAACCCCTGCTGCTGGTACGTGCAAGTTGAGGCTGGTGTATAAACAGAGTTAAACTCAGTGTAATAATATAGAATATGTCTTTATAGAATAGAAGAAGTGATAATTATTCACAACTTCTCATTTAACATTGTCTTTATAGTTGCTGATAACAATACAGTGCATTATAGACCAATGATTAAATATTTATATTCTGCATAAGTGGCAGTACCACACTAGTTTCTTTACTATACTTCAAAAAGTATCCAAATAAAATCTTTTTTTTTTCTAAAAAGATTGGACTAGTGCTTCATTTCCTAATTAAACCATCTTACGAAAATGAAATAAAGAATGAAATTTGCAATCTTAAGATATAAAATCTAGAAATGCGTGATCAAATAATAAAAAAAAAAACCTCTTGTTGTTTCAAGGTTCCTCAAACAACATTTAGTAGAACACGTTTTTCGCTTTAGGAAGCCCCGACATGAAAATAAGCTCCAACAAGCTCCACTACAAACCTGCTGACTGAGTTTCTTCAGGTAGGAAACCACACTGTAGCTCAGGCCATACTCCATGTTGTCCGCCAGCAGGTTTGGTGCTCCCATGATCCTCAGAGCTTTTCTCAGAGACTGTAGACCAAAAAAAAACCAAAACAAAAACAGCATTAAGAACAATACAAAAACATTTATGGCTGTTGCATGTTGAAGAGTGATGCTGCGTTCACTGACCCCGATGTAATACGGAGGCATGGTCTTCAGGTAGTTCTCAAAGGACTGCCGCCATTTGATGGTAGGCTTGAATTTGTGCACTTTGATCAAGTCGTCTGCAGGAAACGATCGAAACAACATTAGTGTTATTTAGCATATAAACTAAAGCCTCCTGTATGTTTTATTTTTATTCAGCACAGAAATTGTACATGTTATTCTCAAGCCTGTTCCAAATGATAATGAACTAAATGACTTAACGATACTCTTGCATATGAAGACTTTTAATTACATGTGCTAAGTAAGTGCAGGATGGAGGAAAAAAAATACAGGCACATAACCACAAGTAATGATACAACAGCAGCACACACAGTAAAGATGATGGAGGATGCCAAGATGTGGTAAAGATTTCTTACCCAGAAGTGGCAGAAGCACGGGGTAGTTGTAGGGCATTACAAACAAGTTGACGCAGTTCAGAGCTGTGCTGGCTTTTAGGTAGCCGAAGGGTTGCCCCAGGTCGCTGTACTTGGCACTGTTACATACAAACACCTACAAGACAGAGGAAATCCAACAGGTGAGCAGTGACGTTCAAACTCTTCTATGAGCGGGAAAAAGGAGATTTTTGTTGTTGTTGTTGTTAACTGGCTCAATAAGATCTTTCTATGTGCTGGTTAATTAGGGTGTAATTGTCAAAAAGATCTATAGTTTAAGCTCATGTCCATGCATCAGGTAATTCAAACCTCTTTATATCAGTTTAAAAAGAAGCCTTAACGTCAGATATTTTCACCTCAAGACATTCAATATGGCCACATAAATCTGTAACTATCTTTTGATTTACTTTAACTGTTCTACAGCAAGACAACAACACTGTTAGATAAATGAACAACAAAGACATAACTTTACTACTTTAAAATTGTTCCACTAGCAAGACAACAGCTAGAAGCTTAATCTGAGACAGGCAGCAGAGGAGACACAGTCTGGTCTGAATCAAAAGGTTTCATCTACTGTGCTAATGCTATCAATGTTGACATCTTTTCAATTAGCAATGATGACACACATTTTAGAAACTGCCAGATGCTAAATTCCTTCTCTGGTCATTGATTAAACTTTTAAAAACTGATCTCTGTGAAGCAAAGTTACACATTTAAAAGATGAAAGCAACCCCTTCCTGCTTTGAAATAGCTTAGCCGACTCCAGCAGGTGTGGATCTATGAAATCCCGGCTCCTCTCTCCACCCAGACCGACCTACTCGCTGCGGCTCGAGTACACCAGCTCACCTCCTCAAACACTGTAAAACTGCTCAACGGAAAGCTGCACTGTTGGACTATTTCAGCCACACATGTTTGAACCAGAAACCAGAAGTCGATTTATCAGGATGGTTTTAAAGACTCTCTGTGACATTAGCAGCATAACAGCAGTAGATAACATAAGCCTTCACCTTGACTTGACAGCGAATGAAGTGTTGCTGATGTCAGATAAAAGCTCACAAATTCTCCTTTTGCAACTTTCAAACCAAAAACAGAACATGTCTCTTCTACTCGTCTTCTCCTTTGACACACAAAAAAGCTGACAGGAATATTTTTTTAGGTTTGGTATGTCTTAAGCCTTGGATCTGAATCTGTGTTTTTTAAGAACGTCATCGGTACACTGCAGTTACAAAGTGGAAATACTCAACTATGGCACTGACTGCTTCTTTTAACTCATGAATATGTCTACTAATGCTAAAAAAGGAACAACAAATGGACATGTTAACAAGGCAAAAAAAAAAAAAGGATTTTAATCGAAAGGGGTCTTTAACATGCTGAAGCTAAGCCTGTTACATTTTCTAACTTGCTAATATTCAACATGTCATCCAATATTTCTTCCAAGTAATCGACTAAATCAGTGTTTGAAATGGTGACAAACTGAAATCCCACATATTGTCTCAGTGTGCTGACCATCTAATGATGCATCTGCTACACTGCTGTTAGTATGTACAGTCGTCCTCCAAATGTATTCACACCCCTCCATTGGAGAAGGAAAAAACAGCTGTCACTGAAATGAGGTGAAATTGACAAAAGTAGTAATAAATAAATATTTAATGAAAATCATAACATTGCTTGTGAACTGTGGTTCAACAGAAATATATATTTTTTTAAAACAAACAAAAAAAGCAAGCATGATGGGACCCGTAAACTAATATTTTGTTGAACAACCCTTTGAGTCAATCACTGCAATCAAGTGTTTTCTGTAACTCTCAATCAGACTTCTGTTGACAGGTGTTTTGATTTTGGCTCATCAGCAAAGTGCTCTAGTTTGCCCAGGACAGTTTTTTTTTTTTTTTTTAATTATTCTTTTAAACCACAATTCAAAAGCAATGTCTTATTTCACTAAATGATAATTTAGCATATTTCTATTTATTATTACTTTTTTCAGTTTCAAGCTATTTGAGTGACTATTGTGAATTTTGCCTTTTTTTTAATGGAAGGGTGTGAACACATTACTGTATGTGACATGTTTGCAAAACGATCTTCGACCGCCCAGGTGTAAACTTGGCGCATAAACATAACAGATTTCTGCATTCATGTTCAATTCCCTCCTCGGCGAGTGCTGCTGTGTGACGGGGCTGTACCTGCCAGCAGGTGTGCGGGGATTTCCTCTCCAAAATGTACTGTGTGAGCGGCGAAGGCTCCAGCTCGTACTTGTCGAAGGGCACCTTGTCTATCACCATGGGCTCAGCGTCCAGACAGGAGAAACGTACGTGGGGGTGGGCTGAGCGTGGAGGCTGGGTGGGGACAGGTACACACAGTTACAGTACAGGTTACAGCACATTAACAATGATGCTCACTATCTGTGTTCAACAGGGGGATTTTAGCCTGGCAGCTAAACCGCTTTACTGTAATAAAAACACAATTTGTTATCACATTACACTATTTAAGTTATTAAATCATTAAAAAAAGGTTTGAATTCATGTATTTCTAGGAGTTTGCTTTGTCACGGGACAAGACTTTACGCCACCTTGGATTTAGTTTTTAATGTTTCATCTTCATTGTAATAGCTTCTCTTAACAAATGCACCCAGTGACTAAAATAATACAACTTGTACATATGATAATGCGCCAAGTGTGCTGCCACCTGCCCACACTATATCTCTATTTACGATACTGTGTCACATATTTGGCCCTTGTTAAACTTTATTATCATAATTACTGCTTCCTTTTGTTGCTACATTTATTAGAAAAACTGTCTATGATGAGCGTCCATGTAAACAAACGGCTTTAATGCACTGCTCTATTTCCTACTTGTGTCTTTATTCTGTATGGATGTTCACTGGGACATTAATATTTAATTTTACTTATTTAACCTCTATTTAACCAGGAAGTCCCGAGAGATAAAAGTTTTTCGAGGGATCCCTGGCTAAGAAGGTGCACCACTATACAGTCACAAAGAAGTCTTGCCTCTATTATTTACGAATAAATAGAAATAAAGCTGTAGAGTTCTGCTAAATGTCCAAAATGTGAACACAAGAAGTAACACAGAGGCCTTATATGATGTCAAAAGCCACACAAACGTTCTCTTGTGAACTTTATATGTTGATTCCTCCACAATTTCCTTACCAGAGTTGGGGAGTTCTGGTCTGGCCAGAAGGCCTCGGGGATGGGCCAGTGGCCGATGGGGACGCCGGTTTTCGGGTTGGGTCGTACATAGATCAGCTTGTGAGAGCAATGCCAAGGCTGTGGACCGGACTTCAACGCCTCGGCTGGAGCATCTGCGCAGCAACAAACAGAAGATCTCGCAGGTGAAACAACAACCAGCAACTCCGACCCGAGGGCATTTATGAGATATAAAACAAAACAAAATGGTTTTGATAAATGTGTCAGCAGTTAAATATGAAAGCGGGGGGGTTTAAACAGTGGCATCCAGCAGCTGTTTATGAACAACAGTAAAGAAACGCTCAGAGAGGATTATTAAAACAAACAGCGAGTGGGAGAGAGCAAAGAGCTCCACTACTAATCAAACAGACGCAGTGCAGCAGATGTCAAAAAGGTCTTTTAAGAGATAAAGTCATGAATAAATTTTACACAAACAAACAGAGGTGTCTCTTACCCTCCAGTGGAGGAGGGTCAGGCCCCGTCTTCTCAAAGTTTATCACCACTCCACTCTGGATTTTCTGCACCAGAGACTCCAGACACTGATTCAACATACGCTGAGAGAAAACGCTGTAGGAACGTCCTGCAACAGACAGACACATAAACGTTAAAAAAACCCAAAACAAAGTAAGTATAAGCTCAACACGGTGTTATTGGATTAAGTTGAATTAAATATGCACACACTTGTGGATCCTTTCTAATCTATTTTTAGCAGTTTTAAATCTGCATTAACTGATTTTTTTGGCCACTTAGGGGCAGCAGAAACAAGCTGAAAACACTCACGCTTTCACCTTCTGTCAGGTATGTGGCCTATTTTGACAGGCACCAGAAGTTCACTCATTCATTTCAACTTTGCGTCCACTTGATCAATGCTAATTAAATATTTGCTCTCTTCTTACACCTGTTCAGGTTTCCACCACACACTGCGGATATCTCGCTGTAAATGTTCCACCATCTTCAGCAGCTAGTCTTTAATTTTCATCTGTCTGCAGTTTGGTGCCGAGCTGGTAGTATACCACTGGTTTATCAGAGCTTGTTTGCTGATAACAGCTGCCTGCTGGGAAGAGGTTGAGACTGAATCACACAGCCATAAAAAATAAAACAAAAGAGCCAGAAGAGGCTGGAAGAATCCATGAAGCTACAGAGAAGTACTAGAATTCTGCTGATTAGTAAAGTTTTAAGTAAACGTCTTAAAAAGTAGCAAAACTCAAATGACTATAACTCAGTGTCTACATGCACATTTGCATGAACTTTTACGTGTAAGCTGTGGCTCCTTGACGGGTTTCATGATGTGTAAAATGTCTGTATTGTGGAAACTGAGTAATTACAGTGTAGAAAAAAAGGATCTGAAAATGTAATGTTTGCATGAGCTGCTTGATTACAGAATAAAAAAGAAAATAGAACCAAAGGATAAATTGTTAGGGGCACCTTGGTATTTATGTGAATCTCTGAGGAATCAAACAGACTCAAGTTAGGATTTTCTGAAAAAGACGAGTGCATTATACTATTTAAAAGTACGGTACAGCACGGAGCAGCGCGTGATTATAGGTGCTGTGCATTTCCAAGTGCTCTCTCTTCACACTAATCTCATCTTCATGGAGCTGCGTCAGTCCTTTACGCTAGATGTAAATGCTACATTTGCATGATATGTGCCTCTGAAAGCTCTCAATGTGCTTTAGCTCATTTGCCACAACGTCGACGACATGAGGAAAGATCACAATTTAGTCACATTTGTTCTTACGAGGCTACAGCTGATGAGTCTAATTCAGCCTTTTGTCCATTCACTGCCTCCAACTTCACCTCCAGTGACCTTGTCATGCACCCATTCACTCGCTCATTTCAATAGGCCACGGCTTTGTGTCAGGTCTGCCATCAGCAGTAATGGACAGGCAGCATGTACTGTAGACTGTCACTGACAATGGAGCTGTGTCATGTTCTGCATTCAGCACCAGTGACTGCGACACAGAGCTTTGGTGAGCTCTGTTCTCTATGTGTGTGCATGTGTTAATCTTAACCTGCCATCAGCATCATTCTAGTGTGTTCCTCCTGCCAGCTGCTTCAACATCCAGGAGACAGGAGGGATAACAGGCTACTGCTTCCTTAAAACTGGTAGGTAGGCAGCCAGGGTTTTGGCTTATGCTACAGCCGGGGGGGGGATTACAGATCAAAATCGCTGGACAGAAAGCGTCTTGACAGGCCTTTAAGCGAGACAATAGCAGCCCCAATCCTGGACCAGGTGGGAAAATCCGGTCTTTCGAACCTTAATCAACAATTACTACCTAAGTCCACTTGAATAAAGCGCTCATCCCCCTTCCACGACAGCTCCAGAAGAGCAGCTCAGTGGCTGGAACCAAGAGCACACTGTATTTGTACTGGGTTGTTTCAGATCCCACTGGCAAACCTGTAAACACAACTCTGAGTGTTGAGCAAGACGACGCTGAGACAGAGCTCGAGGCAGCCCCTCACTGAAGTGAAAAACAGCTGCCAAGGAAATCTCTGTCTCTATCAACAACAAAAAAAAAAGCAACAAAACTCCCCCCAATAAACCAAACTCATTACTCTTCCCTTTCTTTGTATTGACAGAGATGATTCATCAGCTGTGTTAGAGAATGCATTTAACAAACAGCTATTTTGATCTGGTGTTATAAATACTTTGAGCTTGTCCCGGCGTGTTCCACCGGCTCTGCTGTAGCATTTAGACTTGTGTAACTCCCCAGAGGAAAATGCCTATGATGTTTTTCCAAACTAAGGTTATAATGACATTCATTTGCAAGCCATTGGTGGCACAGCGCAAAAACAAATCATGATAATTTGACAATAATAACATGTAACTTAAAGATTTGGGTGTACAGCTGATGAAATACGTGGAATCACCGTTTAATTTTGAAGCTTTTAAGTTTAAACAAACTATCTGAAAGGTTGGGATGAGAAGGAAAATCGACAACTTGGTCCGTTTTCATCCTGCAGTTTAGAATTTAATATAATTAAGCAGAAACTGAAGAGGTTTACGTAACTTTTGGGCTGTTTACAACATCCTTTAAAATGCAAGTATGTGCAACATGCTAAATGATTTATTTATAGTGCCATGTGGGCTGGGCTGATTTGCATGTATAATGCAATGTTTTGTCATTCCTAACTTAAAAATATTACTTCTTTATTTAGTGACACTAAGTCATAAACTCATAGAGGCAACGGAGTGCTTTCATAAAGTCTGGAGTTGTGTGAGGGATGTGGTGAGTCAGAGTCTGAGCGGGAGGTTGTTTGTCAAGCACCAAAAACACCAGAGCCTACAATTCCCATAATGCAACTCAGCAGTAACTTCCATAAAAACCTCCCTTCCTGTTAACCGCCCTCGTCTTTCAAAGTCCATTTCCTCAGTTTATAAAGCAGGTTTTCTGTCACAATCTGTACAAGTCTGAAGCCCATCTTAAGATGCTTTCTCAAAACTCAAAAGCTCCTCTAAAGCTGCAGAAGACATTAAACTGGCTGAGAAGTGTTGTTCATAAGAAGTAAGCTGATCTTTATTTGTACGAATCACAGAGTGTCACTCATTAAGCAGTGCACACAGACACAACTCCGTTCACCTACCTCCGGTGACCTCACACATGGGGGTGATGGGAGAATCGTCGGGCGGGACGCCACCGAGGGGTTCGGGCTCCACCGAAGTGTTGCCGGGGATACGCAGCACTAGAGCGAACAGACGCTGGTCCCATCGGAAGGGCTCCTTGGTCAGCTCGCTACCCGGCAGCGGGGTGGTCAGAGGCAGATGGAGCTGCACAAGTTGAAAAATCAAAGGATGACAGAAATATGTTGAAAGAGTGTTGCCTGTGTCCTTCTTACCAACAGAGTTTCCTCTTTTACATTTTAAACTATTGTAGGAGAGAATAAGCCTTAATTTATTAAAACATTCCTATTAGGTTATCATACTAATTTTCTGCACATTTCTCCGTTCAATGTGCACAAAATGCACTACCTACAAAAATGCTACTACTATGATAAAAAACATGATCTAAACTGTGAAAGACGATTGTATTTTTTTCTCCATCCTCAGTTGTCTTATATTTGAAAACAACACACAACCTGCAGAGCCAAGGTCAGTATTTGAGGACTCGACTTTCTCATCAATTTTCTTTCCAGACATTTGTTAAGCAGCCCGAAAATTTAAATGATGTCATAAAAATTTCAGAGTCAAACTTTCTCATTACTTGGTAGCTTGTGCCTAATGTGAACAGGCACAGGCCTGGCATTATCACGGAAGCTGCAAATTACATTGCGGCTGCAGAACTACAGATGTAATTGTGTGTCTGACTGAAACTGACTACGCGGCTTAATGGAGTCATCTCCATCTCACAGGGAGGAGCAGCAGAAATATCAAATATGAGCAGAAGATGAACAGGAGATGACAACTTATAGAGTCAGAGAGAGAAATAAGCAGATTAAAGCGGGAATTACTGAGGAATCATCTCACAAAACTAACCTTTGCAGCTGTATTAGAGCTGAAATGACTGCAATGAATGTGCAGCTCCTTATATAATTAATTATGGAAACTTGATTAAATGCTTCAAACAAATATACCCTTTACTTGATGCAGTTTCTCAAAAATGTCTCGTATAAATCACCATCAGACTGGACACCTCAGGGTTGTGGACTGTCGGACTGACAAAACTAATGATTTAAAAATTCACTCTGGAAAACATTCACTAGGTGCTGCCGCTCAAAAGTGATTATTTGCTGGTATTCTCACATTTCTTCCCCCGTTGTTTACATTAAAAAGCATAAGGGATTTGTCAGCTGGGGCTTTGGGAAGCTGTGAGGATTTTTCTTGCAATTTATGGATAAACTGGGAAAAATAAAATAATAATAAATAAATAAAAAGTTAGACCAGCATTAGTTTCCACCTTCTAAGACAATGACATTTAAGTTTGTGGTAGTTTAGAGTAATGTGGGTTAAATGTGATGCTGTAAGTAGAAAATACAGCAGGACAGCTTTACCTTTTTCATTAACGGGCTGATTCTAACCCTCACTAATAAATGGTATTTAAAACAGCACAGTTCAAACTTTGGCCTCCTAAGAAAAGGTTTGATAAAGTAACGGATGCTTGTGTGAAAGTGAACATTGCGGCTGTGACCCCTCGTCTCTGTGGAAACGGTGGCTGACCTCGTCTTGGACGCCGCCTCCGCTGGTCAACTTGTTGCCGTCGGTGATTGCGATTATGATGGCGGGCTCGAGGAAAAACGGATTCCTTCCCTGCAAAGAGAGGCAAAAAAAACCCACTATTAACAACGATCAAATTAAAAACTAAACAATGGAAGTCATGTGCTTCAGTGAAACTAAAATTTGAAGTGACGTAGAAGCTATAAACAAATAACACCAGTGTCCGCACTAAAAATAGTGACAGGAGCAGAATGAATACTGGTACTTAGCATGTAATTATTTATGGCACTTGGGCATCTCGGGCATAAATAGACGCAGACAATACATCATTACACAGATAACTTACAGGGGGCCTATTTAAGTGAGTGGGTGTGATACAGAAACTCCAGGGAATAATAAATATAAACAGTAAGAGTCTTTAGTGACTGCATCCATAACTCGGTGTGTATATCCGCAGTATATGCTCAGTCCATCCTCCACTTTGCAGAGAATATTACCTGAGGAGCTACATGAAACCTCTTTTCTACTAGAGCCCCACAGTATATTTCACGACATCAGCACTCCACGCTGATAAAATGAAACTGGAGCCGCGCTGCATTTATCACTTCGCATCAGGCCTTGTGGGATCTCCACCGAATAACCGGGTTGAGTGGAAAACCTCAACGCATCCCGACAAGTCCTGTCAGTTACCAGTCGGCAGGCCGGACCTCACTGCAGAAGAGTCGTACAGGCTTCATAAAGGCCGTCCTGTTCAGATGGCGATTATTAATGGACCTGCTCCGTTTGGACTCTACCTGTAGGCTGTGCTTTCTGCTGAATGATGGATCTGTCCAGTTACACAAACAGCCCAAAGTAAACAGAGCAGGATACTACCAAGATCTGCTGTACTGGAGGTATCCATGACAACCAGGCAATTTTTTTTTTTTTTACTCTTTCCCCAAAATCCCTTTATGACTCTGGACACTTTCTCAGCATGCTAATGAATTGTTGATTAAGCTAACGTGAGTGATAATTTCATCCGCGTCACATAAGATCCCTTAGCTTTTACTGTTGCTATGCCGTTTTGTTTTGGCCCTAATGAAGCTTAAATAAGCCGAACACAGCGATTAAAATTAGATTGTGGGTCATGACAAGAGATGGATGATGCAGAACAGCAGGCTACCAGTGGAATGGCCAAGTATTTCCCTAATCAATAACCACATTAAGCAAAGACACTGGCTCTGGCTTCTCAAATGGGGTTACTTGCTTTTAATTTTTTTTCCCTTATGAGACATTAAATTAATTAACTTTAGATTTTGGGAAATTTGACAGAAAAAAAACCTAAGTTATAGTTTAATTGGCGTCACACCAGCTCCCGTATCATCTACTGTTGCTATGCTGTTATGTTTTTGGTCATGATGAAGCTAAAAAATAAAAAAAAAACGCAAAACACAGCTATTAAAAATTAGATTTTGGGTCATCACAAGAGATGGATGATATAAAACAAGAGGCTGCTGGAACAACCGCCAAGTATTCTCATGATCAATAATCACATTTAGCTATTTTTAAGCAAAAACTCTGGCCGGCTGCAGCTCCTCGAATGTGCTTACTTCCTTCTTATCGCCTCCTAAGGAGACAGTAAATTAACAGTAGATCAAACAGCTTTACATATGAGGTCATTTGACGGGCAAAAATCTTGAGGGAGAATTTCATCCGTATCACATCAGCTCCTTTTGCTTTTACTGTTATGTTTTGGTCATGATAAAGCTAAGAAAAAAAAAATCCAAGCGCAGTTATTAAAATGAGATTTTTGCTCATTACTAGAGATGGATGATACAGAGCAGCAATCTAAAAGTACCACTGCCAAATTCTAATAATCACATCTCATCATTTTGAGCAAAACCACCGGCAGGTTCCAGCTTATCTCTTCCTTATGACACAGTAAATTGAATACCTTTAGATTTAAGATCATTAGACAGATAAAACGTGAGAGATGAGTTTATCCACGTCACATAAGCTTCCTTAGCTTTTACTGTTGCTATGCTGGTATGTTTTGGTCATGATGAAGCTAAAAAAAAAAAAATCCAAACAGAGCCATTAAAATTAGATTTTAGATTCCCACAAGATGGAAATGACAGAACAGCAGGCTACATACGACAGCCTAGGAAACCAGTGTAATGTTCTTATCATCAATCACTACATTTGAAGCAAAGGCACTGGCTGGTTCCAGCTTCTCAGATGTGGCTACATGTTTCCCATCGCTTCCTAATGAGATCTGGGGTCATTTGACGGACAAAACAAGCTGATTACATCTCCTGCTGCTTGAGGAAATTCTGTCTTTGTTTTCTGACATGTTAAAGACCAAATGATTAGCTGGTTAATCAACACATGATGCATTGACTGATGATGACATATTAGCTATTTCCAGTCTTAACCATGTGTAAACTTGCCTATGCAGGCCAATCCATCTGAGACAGCGACAAGATGATGGCCATCACGATTCTATTAACTCAAACATCACCAGTCATATCATTTCCTTAATGCTCATTCCTTCCCGTCCTCCCTTACTTCTGCTCTTTCACCGCTCTCTTAATGAAACTGTGATCAGTGTCAGGATTACCCGCTGGCTGCCTCCCCCCCTCTACCTCCATACCCCTCTTCATCTCTCAGGGGAGAGTCGCCTCAGATGCCTGGCAACCTGGAGGGCTCTTTGTTACTGTAGACAGAAGCACTCCAGGGCAATATTAACTCCCCCACAGGCTCAGTCCCCTTTGACTTCCCCCCTCTTTAACCCACTGAACGTCTTACACCTTAAGCACTCGGGAGCGCGGGGATGACAAATCAAAGCCGACTCTTCCTCGCCAGTTAAAACTTGGAAAGACAAGCGAACGGTGCCGAGTTATAACAACGAGGCACTTTGAATACAAACACAAGCTACCACGTCGCTTTGGTTGGACTCTGATTTACAGCCGTCGGAGCAAAGCGAGATTGAAAAACACACACAACAGACGGTTTGCAGTCATCAGAGCGCTGATGAAACCTGGCGGCTCAAAGAGAAGAGATTCATCTGAACAGCCTTGAACTTGAAATGTACACGTTCAGAGGAAATTAGGCTCGTCGCTTATATCTGCGCCCTGTGAAATATTTTAATCAAACAATCAACGGTACTGATAGAAAGAGGACATACACTGGATTGTTTTATTCTAAGCACATACACTGCTAATAAACTGTTGTATAGGTGCCTGTCCCACTCCTCTAGGAAACTTGATAAGCTTCACTTAAAGGAAAGAGCAACTAAAAAGACAACAACAGAAAACAGCTCGCTATGATTTCTACAATTAATGTCACTGGCTTCTCAGTTAGGCTTCTTTCATGTCAGTGGCTGTAAACTAGAATCTCTTTGGGTGGTGACCGGACAGATTAGGTTATTTGAAGCAGTCACGATGGGCTAGAAGAGATAGATGCACACCTTGTTTTTAAGAATAAAAGCAGATTTTTCAAAGTAGTAAAAACAAAACAAGTCTTATCTACAGCCCTCTAATAATGTCCACTATCGAACTTCTTTTGTAAAGGGCACAGGCAAAATACACTGGTTGCTAGTGATTGTAATGGGAGTGTGCCATCTGTTCAGAAACCGACCTGCTCCAGTTGTGAAAGGTCAGAGGAGAGAGAACTGGTCATTAAATTATAATTATTGTCAGATCAACCTGTCATTAGAGGTCACCAGTAACCGGTGCGGGACACAGTAACCTTGATCTCCACTGTTTGTGTTCACAGGCGTGTGTGTGTGTGTGTGTGTGCGCGTATCAACCAGTCTGACGGCGTTGCTGGTATTTGACATTCAAACTCCCCGGGAGTGTCTGACATGCATTATGTATGCTGTATGTATGCATTACCCCGGGTGGTAGGGATCCTCCATTTATTACTCAGGAAATGCTAGTTCAACATTCATTATTGCTTCCATCCTCCCCACTTACCACCGCACTGGAAAACAGACGTCCAGATTCTGCAACAACCTCAAGACTCACCTTGCAGTCAAAGCAAGTATGTCCTGGACATTAATAATGTCTATTCTGCTGCCGGGATAATAAACCTGCACCTCAGTTTAACCAGGAGCAAAGAAAATCTTGAAGTGTTGCATCTCCTGCAAGCTGCTTTCTGTTGTTGTTGTTGTTCTCTTTCTAATGGCATTAAATCAAGACTTTGACATCTGTTGCAAATAAGTTATTAGCCTGACATAAGAGTAGCACTCTAACACTGTAAACACAGTCCTCACAGATTCTATTTATTGTACCTTCTCTCACACAGCTTCACTTTCAGCAACTGAAAATGGGGCTTAAATTGGTGATGTCATTAGGCGGCACTTGTTGGAGCCGGGCCAGCAGCACTGTATTAGTTCCAGACTTTGTGGGTTCACCGAATATTTGAGATGATCTTACGGCTGCGAATCAGGCCGAGAGACTTGCTTCAGATTCACAAATTGCAACTGAGCAGCGGGATAAAGCTGAAATGGTTTCTAGTTTGAAGCACATTTCTCATTTTCTCCTTGCATTGCAAAGCTTTTCCTTGAAAATTCCCGATCTTGTGAACAGAATATTTTAATAATTCATAGACTTTCTTGTTAAATGGATGCTCCTGTTTGTTGCCTGACTTGAAGAGGAAAAAGCAATCAAAGCTGCAGAACTTCACGCTGTCTAAATCTCAGAAGCAGGAAAATAACAGACGATCGGGTAAAACGCAAAAAAAAAACAAAAAAACATCTTGAGATGTTTACGACGGCAGAGAATATGACCTTAAAGCAACAGTTTAAAAAGTCCTCCAGCTGCCTAGAAACCACACTAAGTGCCAATTTATTTGGTCTGTCTGGTTAATACTAATAAAATTTAAATAATCACCTGTGAAATAAATCCTACCTTCATTAAAATTATGTGCAAAGTCTTTTAAGGAAGCATTTATAGCCATTTTAAAAGCTATACACATACTAAAAGGTGTTCTGAATATTTTGTCCAACCCATTCCTGTCAACGAGGGTGAACTAATATTAGAAATACCTCTCAGCATAATGCAATAAAATCCAGCAGCGCCGCTTGACTGACCATTAAGCTGAAATGACGCCACTCTAAAACAGTTTCAACAAAACTAAACATTGCAACCCATATAAAAAAATAAAAATAAAGAGAAAAACGGATTTAATGCAGACCTGTTGTATCCGACTGCATTAGTTTCACGTAGGTTTAGCTAATTAAAGAGCTATCCTCAATTTGTAAATTCACTTATTTGCAACTTTTAGTACCATAGATTAAAAATATTAGGTTAAAATGTGGATTAAAGTTTTAACAAAAGTAAACATTACCAACCCCCCCCCAAAAAAAGATTTAATGCAGACCTGTTGTATCCGACTGCATTAGTTACAGGTAGGTTTGTCTAATTAAAGAGCTATCCTCATCTTCTAAATACACTAATTTGCAACTTTTAGTTACATAAAAATACTAGGCTAAAAGTTTGATGAAAGTTTAAAAAAAAAAAAAAAAAAAAAGTATTTATTGCAACCAGTTGTGTCCGACTGCATTAGTTTCAGGTAGGTTTAGCTAATTAAACAGCTATCCTCACCTTGTAAATACACTAATTTGCAACTTTTAGTACCATAGATTAAAAATATTAGCATGAAAAGTTTGATGAAAGTAAAAAAAAAAAGAAGTATTTATTGCAGAGCAGTTGTGTCCGACTGCATTAGTTTCAGGTAGGTTTAGCTAATTAAACAGCTATCCTCACCTTGAAAATACACTAATTAGCAATTTCTATATGTATAGAATTAAAAATATTAGCATGAAAAGTTTTAACAAAGCTAAACACTACAACCCTTATTTAAAAAATAATAAAGATTTAAAGCAGATGCTCTATCAGACTGCATTAGTTTCAGGTAGGTTTATCTAATAAACAGCTATCCTCACATTGTAAATACATCATGTACTTGTAGAGTTTTGTTTAGAAGCTAATTTGCAGCTTTAAGTTGCTTAGAATTATTAGCATGAAAAGGGGTTTAAGAGCACCAGATCAATGATGAAATCAATAACGGTCACTAAGGTGCCAAAAAAACTAAAGTTGCTCCTGTTTTTTGTTTTTTTCCACTTATGTTTGTGTCATATGACTGAAGATGTGTGGGTTCACAGTATGCAGGTGGTTGATGCTTGTAAGACTGGGGATAGGGAGAAGGGGAGCAGGGGTGAAGGTGGGTGAAGGGGGTTCTCTGGTAGAGAGGGGGGGGGAGGTGGGGCATATAGCACCTTTGTCATTATGAACCCTAACTGCCTGTCTGCCTTCTTCAGCGCTACATACCTGTCCATAGTTGTCTATCCCAGTCACTAATCTATTGAGATTGAGTAAATCAAAAGCGGTCCTCAAGGACTGGCCAATAGATGTGAGTCCGGTTGCTTGCAGGTTCCTCAGCTCTGTCATGAAGGTGGCGTGGCTCTCCTTCCATCCAGCCTACACAAAACAAAACAAAACAAAAACAAAAAACATGTGGTTGAGAGCATGCACAAAGCTCTAGCCAACAACTTGTGCACAAATCAATAGTTAACTTGAGTGTTTTTATTGTGCATCTGAGCTGATAAATATCTAAATAGGTCGCTTCCTCTCTGGAACTGCCCACACTAATAATTTGACAGCGCTGCAGCAGGACCTTGATCCGGTTTTCTAGCAGAGGCTACAGCTACCGGCTTCAGGGATCACACAACTACAAAGTGTCCAAAAGCCGCAATGTGTTAAAGTGGCAATTTGGTCTAAACAAGTAAAGTAGGCTAGTCTGTCACCCACCACCACCACCACCACCTCCTCCTCTCCTCTTCCTCCTCCTCCTCCACCACCTCCTCCTCCTTCTCCCCCCAGATATCACCTCGCTGTATAAATAACACCCAGAGTTCCTTGCTGCTCACATTGAAACAAAATGTCGGCCATGTTTTAAAAGGGGTATGAAAGCTCCTCCTGAAGATTTTCTCTACACAATTGATGTAGTGATCACAACGTGGTGGAAGCGATGGGAGGACAGTCAATCTGCAGCAATGTAAAGCCGGACAAAACAAACTCTACCTTGATCCCGAACGGAACGTCTTCAAAATTTACCAACATATACCGGTCCCCTCGGCTCGCCGGATCTCTCCCTCTGAGCTGTGGAAATAGTAGAGAATTATTTACGGTTATCGAGAGATCAGGTTTGACAGGCGAGGCTTGCAACAGTACAACGATGATGTGAACTGCAAATCCCGCTCGGGGTCTCCCAACATGAATGTGTCCCGTGGTTACAGTACCTTCATAAAAGTCTCAACAGCGCCTTTTGCTATGTCCAGATAGGTAGTGCCCAGATGGGTGCGCTGGTTCATTGAAGCGGACGTGTCTATCAGAAAAAGTAAAACGGGCATTGTGATGGTAATGACACGTTCTGCATGGACTTGGTGTCAGTACAACCGGCCAAAACGCAAAAAAATCTTTTGTTCTCCTGCCGCCTCTATCACCTCTCAGCTAGCTAGCTAGCTGGCTAACTGTCTGTCTCACACATTCTTTCAAAAAAGTGTAAGAATAGTGAGTGTAGAAGCCCTTTCCGGGCGAACTAAACTAAAAACCTCAAACCCTAGGGGCAGGTTATGGATTCACGAGGGATTTTGGTAATTTTTACAATATTTTGTAAATATTCCTAAGTTTCATAGTAACAAAGTTCCCCCTCACAGTGAGTCCCTGCTTCTCCCTACACTGAATGCGCTGTGTCTTGTCCAGCGCTTTTAACCTAAGCTCCGCGCCTGGCCCCGCCCCCCAAGCGGTCTTTCACGGTCACATGCACAAACCCCCGCCTCTGATTGGACCTTCGAAGCCGCTCATTACCATATCCAAATAAGGCCAAAGCTGAGCGTCTCCTGCGCATGCCCGCTCGCCCGAGAGGCAGGAATGCAAGGAAAATATTCTCTACATACAATTGTGTGTTAAAGAATACAACATATGTGGCGATGCGCCGTTTTTTCGGAGCGTCGTTGCGTTTATTTGTAGTGAGATCATTCAGGAATGGGCCCCGAGTGTGTGTCTGCCCTGAGAGCTGATTACATAATCAACTTCATCCTATGCACGGGCGTGGGCTACTGTGAAAGACAACCCTTGAAGACTATAGGGGGAGAAGATAGACAATATCACATAGAAAAAACACGCGGTGAGATATTAACCCAGGAATGCACCCAAGGTACACAGAAGCTGCTCTCTGGCACTGTGCTTTTCATGTGATGACCAAATAAAGACAGCCCTTTCTGCGAAACGATGTGAAGGAAAACAGGTTTAGCTGAATAGTGGCTGCAAGGGATTGACATGCGCGCACACGCACTCACACACCCTGCAGCTCTAAGATGGCTATACTTTGTCTTTCTTTCCCACACCCAAATGTGCAAAAAGCGACATATTTGTCCAAAAATGATGCATTGAAACTATTGTTCTCAAAAGAGACGTAATAAAAAAGTAGCAGGCAGACTTCTATTGTTGCTTCCCATCAGTTTTGTCCTTGCAAACCCATGATCTGTAGTAGTGTGAGATAACGTCTTAACTAATCACTTATTTCAATCGATCCCTGACATGCAACACATCATCCTGACTGATTAGGTCCACTCTCTGTGCCACATGACACCCAGCCAGGCGTTCACGATTGTGCAATACAATTTACATAATGTAACTGCTTGGAAAATAGCATCACTTCCGCAAAAATAAGACGAAACCATCCGGTGGCTTGCGATAGCAAAAGAGGAGGAAGGAGGTCTGTTGCCTCTGTGTTTGATAGAGTTCTCTGGAGCAACATACACTCTCACTCACTTCATTTTCCGCTGTGTCACTGACACGGTCTTCAGAGTAAAACTATTCATGTGGTTGGGGGATCTAGGACGCAAAAACAGTGCAGCAGTGTGTGACCACTGTAAACCAACTAATTATAGCATGCACTGCAGTAAATTACCCATGTAACCCACATTTCTTCAAATAGTTTACTTATGTATGTATGTGAGATATTTGTATTCCATTTGTGCCACTCTGACTCTGTTATTTAAAAGGGATGTTTTCCAGACATGTTTTTTCTTACAGAACCACCCATTATCCTATTAATAATCTTATTAAACTGATAGATCGTCCTCAACCACTTGCATAATACTTTGATAATGATAATAACCTAATTATAAGCCACAGCAGACAGAAACACTGTCAATTTTTTTTTCATCTACAAAGCAATACTGCCATAGAGGGTGGCGCTAATTTGCTCTGAACTTGTTGAGTTTCTGTTATTTTGCTCCCTGGTCATGAAATAACCTTCAGAAAACACTACAGCATCATGATTTTGTCTCACGGGGAGAGGTCAAAGCCTGATGTGTAACCAAAGAGTGCAACTGCTGCTTCTAAACTGGGTTTTACTTTGCAATCTCAGTCCATTGGTTGATCTAATGTGTTTTCTCAAACGCTGTCTTCTTTTGTAACTGTATAAAGTTTTGCCTCCTTGGCCAGGTCTCCCTTTAAAATAGATATCTTATTCTCAGGGACCCTCCTGATTAAATAAAGGTTATAAAAATAAAATATATCATAAACAGCATCCAAACCCTCTCCAACGGGCCTTTCTAAAAGTTTGTATGTGGTACGGCAACTCGAGAGCTTCTCTATAACTCCAAAAATAAGTTTGAAATATAAATTTAGATGCAGGACTTTTACCTGTCAGGAAGCAGGCTACTGTTTTTTCCTTTGTGGTATTATTTGCCTATCATCTGCCTAAACAAACAATATTGATTAGAGTTAAACCATCCTTAAGACAAACAATTTGTTCTCTATCACTCTAACTTTTTTTAGTTGGAATTCTGCAAGCATTGGATCATTGGATGTGCAACATATATATATATAAAACTTTAAACTACAAATATGTTTCAAAAACTATATGACTTTTTTGTTACTTAAATCTTAACGTGTCTTTATTATTAAGCTCTACGTTGCTTAACGGTTAGTGACCTCAAAAATCACTTAGACACCAAAGTTTTTTATACAGCGTACTTTTAGGCTTTTATTCTGAAGTCCAGTCAAAATGTGACTGGAAATAAATGTTTTGGGCTTTACCACTTGTTGTAAACAGCTCACTAGAATTAAGAGTCTTTATATAATATAGCTTGTTGACGTTAAACCAAAACCTAACGTAGCCCATTGTAAATAATATGCATTACCTATTTGTCTCACGATTGTTAATAGATGAAGGAGTTGCCAAAACATACTTTTTTTTCTTCCTGGTTTTACTATGAAAGTAATAACCGGAAAGGAAATAGTTTAGCGTAACGGTACCTTGGTTGTTGTACGTAGTATATCAGTGAAATTTGTAAAGTTACCTAGAACAGCCAAACACAGACTCCAGTCTATTTTATGTCATTTATAATGAATATGATATCTATACATAAAACTACAAAAAAAAAGCCCAGCAAAGGTGGTGGAAGTTGTTTAAATACGTTTTAAAGTTGAAAATCTTGTCCTGTTGTTTAAATAATGACTATGATACATCAGTTTCATTAAAATATATTGGTATATGAACTGTTTGTTTGTTTTTCATAATTCTATGTGGAGTTTTTTACTCTCTAAATGTCAGTAAAATGTTAGTATGGGGTCATGAGAATCTAAGAGAACTTAGAGACAATGCGATGAAGAAGAATTTTCCATATCAGTGGCTTATAATCATTATATAAAACATTAAAACATATGTATTGATTAAAAAAAAGGGAACTCAGCTGAGGTTACAAATCAAACTCAGTGCACTCATCATGCTTAGTTCTTCTCAGCCTGTCAAAACCTGCTGTCTAAAGTGAAAAACCAGATGATGTCATCAGTTTGAAGAATGTTGTATTGTGGGAAATGAAGGCTTTGCATGTTTGTTATAGTTTGACATGCAAGAGGCCAAAAGTCAGCTTTCACTAATGTCACTGGAGTACTCCTTTAATAAAGTCAATAATTCAGATTATAAACCCTTCATGCACTTTATAAGAAAGTAATACCATTATGATAATTTTAATAATTAGCAGTTTTTGTTTGTGTCTGTCTAATATCACCAATTATTATTTTATACCAAAAATTCTACTCGTCTAAGTGATGTCACTATTATTACTATTTTAATGATTAGCAGCAAATGTTTAATATAATAATTCATTTGAATTATGTTTTTTTCACCATAATCAAATGGTGTAAAATGCAAAATAAAATACTTATTTATTGTGATTATGATTATTCTATTAGATAAATGCTGTTTAAACACATCTTTGATGCCAATGATGCTGTTTCATTATTATAATACTACTGATGTTTCATTTAAATAGATCAAGAAGTTCATCAGTCATTGTAATAGTAATAGTAGTAGTTAGAAAAGAGAAAACTTAAGGGAAGGTTTTGAAGGTTTCTGTTTTCAGACATGTGTGTACAACTAACTGCAACTTCTAAAAAAAATAATTCTACAAAAACTAACAGCCAGGGACAACCCTTGTAGGTTACTTAAAGGTTCCTGTTTGTTGGGAACTACTACTTATTACCACTACTACTACTACTACTACTAATAATAATAATAATGATAATGTAACAATAGTAATAAGTTATACCACATAAGATTATAGTTATACCATAGGATTTATTTTTGTGATTTTAGTATTAATACTAAGAAATACATTGACATAATGATGGCATATGATTTTAGTTTTTGAACTAAACATATTTTAATGATTTTTTTATTCACCATGCGGCTGCTTCTTTTATGGTTGAATTCTTTTATTTTTCAGTCATTTCAAATTTTTATATTTAATTTTATTTCTCATATTCTTCTTCTTAATAGTAGCAGTAGTAGCAACAACAACAACAAACAGGAA